>NW_022754854.1:574601-609982 GCF_011630105.1 Anneissia japonica | reverse complement strand
ATTGTTAACTAAATTAGATAGTAAAATAAAAAATGACATTATTGGTATATTTTTAGAATAAAGGACACTAAATATGAGCCAAAAACGCTTAAAAACATTTTTTTCATAAAACCAACTTAAAAGTTAGAGTTGCCGGCGATTTTCATCATGCTTTTGATATCAACATTTCTGGCAGAGCCTAAGCTTTACTTGATGCCAAGTTTAGCTGCCAATATCTGCCACCCTGCATTTAGCAAACGTTTTAATATTACCCCCCCCCCCTACAAAAGCGCCGTTTTTTAATTAAGGTATACGATAAAATCATTCCTGCAGCCATTGGGTGCCAAATGTAAAAACAAGTCACTCGATTTCCAGTGTCATATCTAGGAGTGAATTGGGGAGGGAGATCATTGGTGGATCTGGAGGGGTCAGGGTCCTGACCACAACCCCTTGGACAAAAACATTAAATAAATAAATATTTAAAAAATAATTCTAGACTTACTTTTCCAGGACCTGTAAGCTGATTATTGAATTTTGTGTTACAATTGGACAATTAAATGTCGGAAATGCTCAATCAAAATGTTGATGGGGGATGACCCCGTTTCAAAAAAAAAAAAAGAAAAAAGAAAAAAAGAATGCGTAAGCAATTAATCATATTTATACCTCTATACACACAATAGGCCTCTTTACTGTATTAAAAATCAGAAAATTTACCTGACCGTTTTCAATAGGGTAAACCTTGATTTTGTTTTTATTAAAGGTCATTAAAGTTGAGAAAACCCGTTTTCCGACATATAGGAATCAATATTTTCCCACCACTGTCCTATTTGGGGTCCATCGGTTCATGGAAAACAAAATAGGCCTACGTATGCAACTAGTCATTTTTTTTATGCACACATAGGCCTGTTTACTGTAATAAGAATGACAAAGTTGACATGACTGTTTTCAAGGGAGGGAAAATCTTGAACTTTAAAAAACTTAAATGTCATTAAAATACACCTCAAAAGTCGGGAAATCTCATTTCTCGCCATTTAGGAAACAACATTTTTTCGGGGAGGACCTCGACCCCCTTTCATTTTGAGGTCAATTATTCTAGGAATCGTTTTTTTCCGACACTTTCTCTTTTGTTTTAATTTATTTATTTATTTTTTTTTAAACATTTTGACTCCATCCTAAATCTGAAGCCAAATTGCCTCTGGAGATGATAAGGGCATCCCAGGGTGAGTGATGGGATAGGGGTAAATGCCCGATGAAGTGGGACCACTCATTAATTTCTTTTTTTTTTCATTTATTTATTTAGCATCCATTCAAATACAACAATTATTGCTCACACAAATGATAGCGATATTAGGTAAATTCAGTCTGTTTGACCGTGATCTTTTGTGCTTATTTTCACTGGTGAGGGCTGACTAATGGGGTGGACGCGGACTAAGGGGGTACTGCAGGTGTCTTCTTAACACTCCACCTTCCACCCTTTTCTTTGAAGAAATGTATTTTAATAATGTCACATAAAGTGTAAAATGTTCTAATTTGAATTTGCCGGTCTAGAAACCCTCATTCGTGTCATACTGAGCTCTGGCAAGTTATTCTGTCTAGATCTTAAATTTTCGTCGTCCAATAAAAAAAAACTTTAATGACGTCATACATATTTAAATATGCTTGCGTTGAAATCTACAGGTTAGAAAACCCCTTATATGTTCTAATAACCAAGGTAATATGAATCTGCCTAGGTATTACAATGAATATTTTACTCATCCAATCAAAAAACATTAATTTGATTACGTCATACATATTTAAAAATAGTTTAATTGAATTCAGCAGGTTTGAAAACCCTTTAAACAGTCATAACATGAACATAATCAGTATTTTCTTATGAGTATTGACTTTTTGGCACACTTTGAAACAATTCTGGCCCACTGTGCGACGTTGGTACAACGTCACGATTTGTTACTGGCCCGACGTCGGCAAACTACTAAAAAGATGGTTGGGTACTACCGTTGGCCCAACGTTGGCTAGAGGTTGTAAATATTAGATGTGATTGTAGACGTTGTCTCAACGTCACATTACGTTGTTGGCCCGACGTCGGTAAACGTTTGAAATGGTGGTTGGTTAAAGCCGTTGAGCCGACGTTGGTTAGAGCATGGAGGTATAAAAGTTAGAGGTTGTAAATATTAGATGTAATTAAAGACGTTGTCGCAACGTCATAGTACTTTGTTGGCCCGACGTCAGTAAACGTTTGAAATAGACGTTGGTTACCACCTTGGACCGACGTTGGCCAGAGGTTGTAAATATTAAATGTGATTACAGACCTTGTCTCAACGTCACAGAACGCTGTTGGCCCGACGTCGGTAAGCGTTTGGAATGGAGGTTGGTTACAACCGTTGGCCCGATGTTGGTTAGAGGTTGTAAATATTAGGATGTGATTATAGACGTTGTCCCAACGTCACAAGTACTTTGTTGGCCGACGTCGGTAAACGTTAGTGGAGGTTGGTGACAACAGTTGGGCCGACGTTGGTTATAAGTTGTAAATTTCAAACGTTTACCGACGTCGGGCCAACAGAGTACTGCGATGTTGCGAAAAAAAAAATTGGTTCGTGTGAGAATCGAACACTCAACCACCAGGTTTGCTATTCATTATCCATAATTCATAATCTTAATTTTAACTTTTTTGCTTGAATTTAATTTTAACTTTTTTGCTTGAATTTAATTTTAACTTTTTTGCTTGAATTTTTTATATTGAATATTATATTGAATAAAATCCATGAATGAATGAATCCACCATCAACTAAACTGCCTTAAAAAAAAAAAAAAAAAAAAGGTTAGTGTGGGAATTGAACACACAACCACCAGGTTTTCCGTAACATGACTAGTCTATTTTTTTTTTACTAATTTGCATAATGAATTTTTCAAAAATGTTTGTCTATTTTTAAAAAAGTGCGTAAGTTATGGAAATGGTAACAATCAAAAATCGATTATAGATTTAACTCTACATTTTTAGACAAAAAATAAACCCCCTTGGCCCACGGCCCATTTTTGACACCATGACCATGAGTAATATTAACCTGCAGTGTATATATATACAAAGATTTTTTTCTAGGTTTATCGCATTTATGGCTTAGGGGCCTCCCTCCGTTTAGTCATGCTGGATCAGGGGTAGTAAACTCAGCGATCGTGGGTTCGATTCCCACACGGGGCAAGTTTTTTTTAAATTTTTTTTATTAATTTTTATTTTTTTGAAGGTCGTGGGTTCGATTCCCACACGAGCCAGTTTCTTTTTTAATTTTTTTTTAAATTTAAGGCAGTTTAGTTGATGGTGGATAATGAATAGCAAACATGGAGATTGTGTGTTCGATTCCCACACGAACCATTTTTTTTCTTTAAGGCAGTTTAGTTGATGGTGGATAGTAAATGTATTGTACTCGTTAATGACGTCGCGAAATAACAACAAACAACAACGTGTCATGTCCGAGTAGGCCGTCATGGAAGCTCACTGGCTCCTGTGTAATTCATGTTGGGCTAACTGCAGACGAAAAGGTTACAATCCTTTCAGAGATAAGCTGGAAGAAAGTTTTAGACAGTGCCCATCAATGGAAGGATTTTAATACTGAGGAATGGAAGTTAGCGAAGTCCTGCTTGCTTAACCGTTTTTCTTCGATCGTCGCTTCCAACCATCTAGGCGCGTCTAGCCTAAAGAAAGCCTACTTTACACGTAAAATTCAAATAATGTGGACCCAGTTTCTTAAAAGTTGACCCATTTTACGCAAAAATATAAAAAAAATCTGGACCCATTTTCTCAAAATTTTACCCATTTTAGGCTAAATAATAGAAATCTGTACCCATTTTTTATAAAGTGGACTCATTTTATATACCGTATGCATGAAATTGTATACTGTAATTTTGACCCATTTTTAAAATGTGGACCCATTAGAAAAATTGTGTGGGACTGTTCCAACAGCTGGCTACTGCATTGCTCTCAATCTGTAAAATCCTTCCCTCCCACCCCCATATCAAATTCCTAAACCCGCTACTGACAGTGGTGTTTCCTCCATCAATGAATTCCCTCCCTAGCCTCTCATCAAATGCCTAGATCCGCCACTAAAACCGTATGCCTCTTCAGAAATCGATTAAATATGACCTCAAGTTATCAAAAATGCTTGAGCTGCACCACTTCGATCGCCCAGCAGCAGTGTTCCCCCAAGTGCCACCCTCCCCCCATCTCCGGCCATATAATCATACATTTTCTTACCTCAGGCCCAGCCATGGTGGGGCTGAGGTGTTATCAAAAATGCTTGAGCTGCACCACCTCGATCGCCCAGCAGCAGGGTTCCCCCAGGTGCCACCCCCTCCCTCATCTCCGGCCATATAGAGGTGCCATAATCATAAATTTTCTTACCTCAGGCCCAACCATGGTGGGGCTGAGGTGTCATGGACTCTCCAACTGTAAAATTCCTTCCCTTGCCCCCGTCTATATCAAATTCATAAATCCGCCACTGACACTGGGGGGTTCAAGAAGCCCAACATCTGTACCTATTTTTTATTAAGTGGACTCATTTTATATATGCATGAAATTGCATACTGTAATTTGGACCCATTTTTAAAATGTGGACCCATTAGAAAAAGTGTGTGGGGCTGTCCCAACTGTCCCAATAGCTGGCTACTGCATTGCTCTCAATCTGTAAAATCCTTCCCTCCACCCCCTATATCAAATTCCTAAACCTGCCACTGACAGTGGTATTTCCTCCATCTATGAAGTCCCTCCCTAACCTCTCATCAAATATAGATCCGCCACTAAAACCGTATGCATCTTCAGAAATCGATTAAATATGACCTCAAGTTATCAAAAATGCTTGAGCTGCACCACCTCGATCGCCAAGCAGCAACCTGGGTTCCCCTAAGTGCCACCCCTCCCATCTCCGGCCAGTATAGAGGTGCCATAATCATAAATTTTCTTACCTCAGGCCCAACAATGGTGGGGCTGAGGTGTCATGGACTCCAACTGTAAAATTCCTTCCCTTTCCTCCCTCTATATCAAATTCATAAATCCGCCACTGACAGTGGGGGATTCAAGAAGCCCATCTGAATTTAGTCCCCCCTCATTATTAAAAAAAAGAAAAGAAAACAAAAATTAGGGGAAAAAAGAAAATGATTTTCAAATTGTATGAGAGTGCAAGGATATTAAATTTTCTTCCCTCAGACTCAACTATGGTGGGGATGAGGTGGTATTTCCTTCATCTGTGAAAGTTTCCCCATAGTGTGAAAGTCTCTCCCAGGCCCCTCTTGAAATTTCCGCCACTGAAAAACCGTATAGGGCCTATGCATCTTCAGAAATCGATTAACTAAGACCTAAAATTATCAAAAATGCCTGAGCTCCGCCCCCTCGATCCCTGCAGGATCCCCTTCCCCTAAGCGCCCCCTTCCAATTTTGGTCCAATCTCTACAAATTCGCACCCACCTAATAAAAATCCTGCGTACGGGCCGCGGATCGAACTATTTTAGTGGCGTTGTTGGACGACGGGACCGGGCAGGGGATCCATCCAGGCTTGCCCGACGGGTACGGAGAACCTATAAATTGTCATGTGCGTCACGAAATTAACAATTCCAGCGCGATGCAAAGCAGATACGGCTCCATTAACTGTGGATCCAGGGGTTCAAGGGGTTCGGACAAACCCCCTTCCTGTGAAGAAACAACAAAATACTACTGGTCCTGGCTTACAAAAGGCATGCTAACCTACCAATTAGGCATGTAGCAGATCGGACAAATTAGGCTTAGCCCAACTAGCTTTCAATCGGTTCATACGGTAATCCATGGAAGAAAGACTACGTATCCAACTAGGCCTACTCAATATTGTTGGAGTATAATAATATATTGCCTAGCTATGTCTTTGTTTTTTTTTTCTCTATGTATATGACTCAGAATGATACAAATCACTTCTTGACCTTTTTTTAAAAGAGGGAAAACCTCAAATTTTGAAGAAATAAAAGGTCATTAAAAGACACCTCAGAAGTCGGGAAAGCTCATTTCCGGCCATCTAGGAATTAAAATTTTCCCTGGGCAGGACCCCCGGATCCCCCCTTTCATTTTCGTTTTTCTGGAACATTTTGAAACCTTCTCCATCCCCCTCTTTCAAATCCTGGATCCGCCCCTGATTAAATAACTTCAAATTTTAAATAAGAAATAGATTCCAGAAGCCAATTGATACACAACAAAATTGCTCATTCTGTTCGGGAACCGCTTCCCTACTACGGTGTTATATGATTGTTTTAGTGGCGAATTTACACCCAGTTCTGGTGTCAACTTAATTGTAGCAACCTCCCAACAAGGATGTTAGCGATCTGTCACTCCAAATGAGCAACTACCGTACTCGCGCCCCTCTGGAATAAGCGTGAAAATTTACTTAAGCGCGCCGTTTGAACAAGGCAATTTAAATTTTTTTTAAATTTTGTTGAATTACCTTGGTTTGAATAAGCGCCCTTTCAATAATATCATGTGTGATTTTTTTTTAAGCAAGTCAATAATCCAATAATTAATCCTGGGACTGTGGATGTTGGCATGATTTGAGCTGCGGAGTGGAATCACATTCTCCTTTATAGGTCAACATCAAAATGAGGATATTTCTCTTGGACAGATGAGAGCTCCCCAGAGTCCTTTCCAACTTTTATCTTCTTACATTTGTCTGGGCCTAGTCCTACTTCTTTTCCGACAATTTGTACCTATAACACATTCTCATCTGAGCTTTCAAGCAGTGGCGGCTCTAGGATATATTTTCTGGGGGGGGTGTCCGACAGGGGGGACTTGAGCTCGTAGGCTCGAGCTGGGAGAAGGGGTTGAGAGGGTGTTCCCCCTCCAAAATGAGATTTTTTTTAAAGAATATCAACCTCTAGATGGCCGAAAATGGCACTCTCAGACTGTGACAGACATGTGTTGGCTTGGTGTGGGCCTATTTTTATATGCTTTATGGTCTGACTGCCCGACGAGCTCTGTCCGGCAGGGGGCTTGACCTGTCCGGTGGGGGGCTTAAGGCCCCCGCCACCCCGCTGGCGCCGCCACTGCTTTCAAGAAAACCTGCAATGATAATGTCATCCTGCTTATCTCAATCGGCCCATGGCCAACAAGCTTACCACCGCCACCACCACTATTTTCATTTGCTATCCTGTTATGTAAATAGGCTACTCACAACATTCTGGTCATGATGAGCCATGCTCTCTGGAAGATTACAGTATCTTTTCCGCTGCACAACCGTTCATAATTTGCGGTTTCCCGATGTCCTTATATAATCGTTTTTTATTCAAAAAGTGCCTCTTAAATTCAATAACTTCTCATAAGAACCCCTCGATTCTCATCTATTCCATAAGCAGCCCCCCGCCCCTCAATTTCCACTGTTTTCATAAGCGCCCCGTTTGAATAAGCGGCCCTCAAAAAGTGCCAAAAAATATTTTAAGCCCCCTAGCGCTTATTCACGCGAGTACGGTATATTTAAAATATTTTATACTTTTAACGTTAATAAGCATTTTTAATGTCAACAGTGAAACACACTATGCTTAGATGGTCATGAATTAGTGAAATTGCTTATTATTTAGATAAGAACACAAAAAATAATTCCAAAAATTTACGATAATTGTATTTTTTACGATAATTTTAGTTTATTATATTTTACATAGGACAGGTAAAACAATTCATATACATTAACCTATGGAATGATATACACAATGAATTTTTGAATTCATTATCTTCTTGTACAATACTTTCACAAAATTCCTTCAATCCTGGATAGTGGATACTCATTCTATGAGAACATAGTTCTTCCTTGAGGAATGGAAAATAATAGGGAGTAGAGCGAGTGATAAATGGGGAGGGGGTGCAAAAAGAGAGAGAGAGAGAGAGGGAGAGAGGATCATAATTGCTGGGTTGATTAGAGCAGAACACAAATATCAACACTGAGCATGTTCATACGCAACCGATGAAACACACGTAATGCGTAAGGCAAGAATTATTTTTATTCCTTGTTTCGAATTATTAGATTATCGGGGGGGGGGGGTCAAATAAAAAAAAAAAATTTTGTTTTCTTATTTAGCAAATACTTCTGCCAAATTCATCCAGACAGACGAGAAAATAAAAAAATATAATAAAATTTCATTTGTGAATGTAAAATAGGATGGTTAAATGCTTCAAATTTATATATTTAGGAAGAAATATACATACCTTTGGAGATTTCAAGAAAAATTTATTTTTCTTCCTGAAATTTCCACTTTTCGTGGAGGCGTGTGCACTAATTGGCCGAAAATAAAAGTTTATTTTTATTTGAAATCAGTCGGTGGGTTAGCTAAAGAAGGTATAAAAAAAGTCTCACTTAACCTACACACTGTACGTCTGAGGATATATTAATTCTACTAACCTATTCTACTTCCAGTTTTAGTGTACATTTAACCACAAACCCACACAAACACTTCAACAAACTTTTACCAATTCTGTGGTTTCTTCTGGTGATTTATGTATATATAATAATGCAGAAACTCAGTGTTTTTGCATCATTATTATTGTTTTATTATTTGAACACATGTCGACCAATGTATACATATATATATATATATATATACACGTATATATATATATACATATATATATATACACATATATATATATATTATATAATAATAATTAGTTTTATATGACAATCTAACATTTAGAGCTATAACATATTACACTAGAATATTTCGGTGTGAAATGGTAATTCAGATACATTTTGTGTTAATTGATCCTATTATGTAAACAATTCTGAAGCAACACCATTCTAAATTAAAAAACTAATTATAGTCAGTTTTAAAACATTTTGTAGACGATTTAAAATGATTGATCTTTCAATGAACGGCTTAAAATCAGTATATCATAATTACAATTTTCACTATTCTATTTTATAAAATCCAATCTATTGAACATGCCACAGTTATATCTATTTGTTTAAAGAAACATCTGAATATATATTTTGCAGTCTAAATTTAATAATATTTAAACATAACAAAATTCTAATGCATACAGTTTGCTCACTAAATACAATTTTTATTTTTAAAATTATTAAAGCTGGATATGAAATTGAAAAAAACTATCTTTGTTAAAATTATTATTGCACCAATTCAAAACAAACATTACCTCTATCAAACTATTAAATATTTTTATTACATATTTAGTTTTCACAACATTTTTAATTTAACAGTTCCTTTCCAATATTTTACCAACAATTCATAAAATTTTTTTTTTAAAACAAATACTTTCCACTTTATTACATTAAAAAAAATTCCTTTCAAATTTTCAGAACAGAATTCTTATCAACAAACATTTTCTACTTCTTACATACAACGTTCCAACTTCTACCTACAATTCCTTTCCTTTTTTTCTACGTTTGGTTTAAAACCTGGGTCGATAAAAACTGGAAACAACTTTTACCCACAAGTCCTTTCAACAATTTTCATCCATGATTCCGACTTTAATCATCTATAACAATGGAAAGAGCACGAATATCGGACAACTTCTGCTGTAAGATAACTTCATATTTCTCATCATCAATAACAGCAAATTCCTCGCCTTTCAAATGCGCTGCAAGTTCAGCATATATATGAAAGCACTCTGTGTAATAGTTAACTTGTGATTTAATGAGGGCCTCAAAGCAAGGCTGGAAGTAAGCTATCCTGCCATCAAAGAACTGCGGGAGCTCCTCCATCAACTGCGTGTGCTCTGCTTCGTACTCCACTCTCGCTGCATTCAAAGCTTTCTTAGCCTGCGCAAGACAAATTTTATTTTATACATTAATATAGCATTAATAAAAATATAACAGAAATCGTAATGATAAACAATGTATATTTGCATAGCGCCCTGGTATCCATCAAACTAGATGCTCATGTAAATTGATGTGTGGCGTTATAGCCAGTTCAGTAGCTTTAGTCGCCCCTAAGGGGTCACTTTGTTATCTATGCAACCTAGTAAACTGGTTCTAGCAACTTTCGTCATCCACCACAAAGGCTATACAGACCAGTAAACTGGGGTTTCCCACTACTTTTCTCGAATGATGTACTTCGGTTCATTAAAGAGCACAGAAGCCAATAATTGTGCACACTGGGACTACGGTTCATAGTTCGTATCCAAGAAGACGTGTTCTACCACCAGTGGCGTATCTAGGGGGTGCGCAGGGACGCACACCCCTCCAAAAATTACTCTTGTTCCTCCAGTTACCCCACCCCCCCAAAATCAGGGTCAAGTTGTTAAAAAATACCTAAAATCATCTTATTTTGCGAAGTAGTGTCCCTCTACTGATCACTGAGCACCCCACTTCACCAGCACCCAAATTTCAAGACTTCTAGATACGCTACTGTCTACTACCAGGACAATAGGCAAGCTTGCTGCTCGAACCAGCGCCGATGTTATGGCTTCAGATTATGGCACACCAGCCTAACCACTCAGGCCAATGGTTGTGGAGTTGTACATTGTAAATTACCATGGAGCACATAACATTTTTCGGGGCTTCAGTGCTTAATATAAATGATTGGAATGTTAAAATTGTAATTATTAAATTTAAAAAAATTTGGTTAAATAATTTCTTGACAATACCAGATATCAAGGCATGATGTAATATAGTATGTACTCTCAATTAAGTGTTCCAAATCCAATTACCAAAATTTTCTGAATATTTCATTGTCAATTAATGGTAACTTAGTTGATATGGTTGATAGTTAAGCATTTAGGCATCACTTTTGATAGTTTTTTCACTTGGAACATGCATATTGAAAATGTATGTTCAAAGATTTCCCAGCGTATTGGAGTGATTCGAAGATTAAGAAGTTTTATTCCTTATTTTTCTCTTAAACTTTTCGCTAATGCCATTTAATGCCACTTTTTGATTACTGCAGTTCTGTTTGGTCCAATTGTACAGTAGCTCAACTCACTACAAGTATTATTAAATAGGCTTGCCAGAATTATTTTATATGTTGATATCAGAACACCTGTAGACAATTTTATGAAATCTCTAAATTGGAAGTATGTAAATAATTCAATGATGGGAACAAAATATACTAACAATGACTTTTAAATGTTTAACACTACAGGCACAGTTCCCGAGTACTTAAATAATTTCTTTGAACTAATGAATAATTATCACGGTCTAAACACAAGAAGCAAATAAAAAAATACATTAGTTTTAGCAAAATGGAACAATGAATTTGGGTAAAAACATTCAAATACTGCTCAATTAAACTGTGGAATAATCTGCCCCCAGATACTCGCAGTTTAATTGATTCTTTTAAACTTTGCATTCCTTCAAAAACTTGATTTAACAAAAAATCTTTTTCGTCTTGCTTCTTATGTTTACCAAAAAAACCTTTTCCTACAGACCTACCAATTTTTTTCCAAAACATGGCCAACACAGAATTTTGTGGCCTAAACAATAAAATATGGAGTAAAACATTTTATAAGAAGCATTTTATAATACAGTTACCTGTTCAAATTTAACAATGTTGGGACCAGTCCGTTCTTTTTCTTGATATTTTTCCATCTTAGCATGAGCTTTTCTGAATTCCTGTAGCAACTGTTCACGTTTTCTAATGGCCGAATACACACTAGGGAATATAGCGCTGAACTTCTTCATTGGATCTATCATGCAGCGCTGCGCATTCTCATTCTGAAGTGAAACAAGTTGACTGAATGAAATACCGTCCACTCATCAAACTTTCTGCGAAAAATATCTGTGATTTTCCCATACTGTATACAGGCACGATGATGTCATATCACACCCATATGGGTAAATCACCAGTATTTGTCGTAAGTGGAGAGAAATTATAGTTTATATTGAAAATGTTGGTAACAATATACATTTTTACTTAAATTGCCTGTAAACAGTGCAGGGATGGCATTGGTGTGGTGTTTCTGTTCTTGTAGCTTTAGTAGAGTTCACAGTAATTTTTGGTTCCTTTTATCCTGTAGTGCCTTGGATTTGTGCACTTCATAAATCTTATCATTATTAATTTTTATCATTATTATTATTATTATGAAAATGGTGATGATGATATTGATGATGATACTGATTAGGATGATAATAATAACAATGACAATGATACTGATTAATGGTTAATTATGATCAAACACTTTGTACAACTTACAAATTGAACCATAAATTCGTCAACACTTGAAATACTTGCATACATTTCTTCAAACTCTTTGAAATCATCCTCTGTATTTAAAAGTGGGCTCGCAGCTAAATCCTGTCCTATACGACACTGTAACTTAGACAACTGAGCCATGCTGTCTATGCATTTTTTCATGTCTTTATATAACTTCTTGGTAGCTTCATCAAGGCTGTGACAAAGAGATTAGTAGAATAGATTTGTTTATATTAATATTAACAGTTAAACGAATTTTAATAGCAGTTGCGTATACCAGTGTGTCAGGTTTCATGAAATAAAAATCGCAAAATAATGTTATTATAAAAGATCACCATAAAATATTATGTAAACAAAATTCAATAAGTGTTTCATACCACCTTTTTTTGCCAGTTAGCCCTCCCACCCTCACTTTTTCATCGAGCACACCCACTTCACCTTCGTGTCCCCCATTACCCCCTTATTACAATAGCCTGAGCACTTACGGTAATACCATGCAAATCATTGTACTTTTCAAAGAATGTATCTACGAATGATGACACTGACCATGCATGCACAAGATCTTAAAACATTTGCATATTCAAATTCAAATTCAAACAGTGTTAAAATTTAAGCAAGGTAAATTTACCCTTCGTTAGTGCTACAAAGAACATAAATTTTGATTAGTAATATTAAATACAGTAGTTTGCAGATATTTTTAGTGATAGAAAATACAGTAGCATACATAAAAGACCTGCAACTTACACTTCAATTTTTTGTACTTCATCCTCAAATGCTTTTTCTTCCTAAAATGCAATTAGAGATTTTGGAATTATTGGCAGCTTATTTGTTCAGGTATCTTGTTGGGCGTCTGTGGTATACTAAAACATCAGAGGCGCATCCAGAATTTGAAGGAGTGGGTTCAAAATGTTTCCAAAAAACTCAAAAGAGAAAGGGGAGTCTGGAGTCCTCCCCTGGGGAAATTTTGGTTCTTGGATGGCCAGAAATGAGCTTTTCTGACTTCTGAGTGTCTTTTAATGACTTTTAAGTTCTTCAAAATTCAAGGATTTCCCCCTCTTGAAAAAGGTCAGTTAATTTTATATTTTATCTCATTCTTATTAGGACTACAGTAGGCTACAGTAAGTAGGCATATCATGTGTGTAGGCCTATACATACAGAAAAAAAAATCAAAGACATACTGTAGGCCTAGGCAATATATTAAAACAATATTTAGGCCTATTAGTTGGATGCTGTACATAGTCTTTGGGTAGGCCTAAGCCTACTTTGTCTGATCTGCCAACCTAGGCCTAGAGGTTAGCATGCCTTTTGTAGGCCAGCACCCAAGTATTTTGTTTTTTTCACAGATGGATCCTTCTGGTGGTGAATTGGCCAGTACACTGGGAGACAATCCTCTACTCTTGTGAAATGCATTCTTTAACATGTACATGGGCCATACTTCACACAGGACCAATGGTTTAAATGTCTCATCCAAAAGATAGTGTGCTATCCTAACTTGTCTTTGAGATCTCCAGCTGGAACACAAGGAGAGAGGCGGATGGATTTGAACCAGGGACCAACGGATCGCCACAGTTTAGCCGAATAGGCTAAACTGCTTTCTCCTAGCCCAGTCTAGACTATCAAACTTTGACAAAAACATGTGACATGCCTAAATATGGTCATGATGACATCCCATCATGACCATATATAGGCACATCATGACTATATATGGGCATACAAAAGTTTTTTGTCAAATAAAAGTTGATAGTGTGAACAGAGCATTAGGTGTAGTGTAGGATTTGAACCAAGGCCAACATCTAAACTTGCCAAGCTACAGCTTAACTTGATTTATTTGACTTAGGACCAGTGGCGTACAGCCTATGGACTCTAGTGGGAGTGAAGCCTTGGGACCTCACTTACTAATATACAGCACTCTTCTAACAGAGCCTTTACATTACAGTCCGGTATAACTCACCCAAAACCAGCGGTTGGTATTGCCTCTCGGGCAATTTTGGTACACCTCTATATCGACTACTAAAACACAAGGCCACCAACACTTTCTGGTCCCCCCTCCCCACCCCTGATTTGTTGTTATACCACTGCTTATTTTGAGTGAATATTGATAAGCTTCCCCAATTTTTCTTTATCACTGATTATCACTTATAGTTCTTCTACCCTTATAGTAGCCTAGAGTTTCACACAATCTTATTAATATTTATGATTCAGTATTAAGTGAACAAATTTGGTAAAATCATATATACTGTAGCTTCTCTAGCACCATCACCCACACTTAACCTATACAGTGTGAGTAGCCAGTGTCATGTCTCGTATTCTACTTACTCCTTTTGTGATTACTGTCTTCTTCGGTGTTGACAAACGACTAAACGAAAACCTTGAAAAAGATAAAAATACAGTACAATAGTAGAATTCTTATAAAAAATCCTGATGAAGCTAGCTTGTGTTTCAATAACCTTTTCTAGTCAAAAGAAGGTACTAAACTTCTATTAAATAAATGTCCTCTTCAGAATTAGTGTGAATACTATTTTGAAGAATATTCCATTGAATATACAGCAGAAATACCAATCCTTATGTATATGGTCTCTCTCATGCATTTAAGCCTACAGTAGGCCAAACCATGACCCTAAAGCAACCATTTGGATTGCTACGTACAAATACACACAATTTGATGTTTTAATGTTTTATCAATTCATATTTATCAAGAACATTGCATCATAAAACAACATTATATATTCTGCTTTTTATCACCTGCATGAATAACTTTATTAGCTAATTTATACCAACATCACAAAGCAAAAAAAACCAAAAAAACTGAAGTGTGCAATATGAAATTTAAATTTGCATTCTCTGACTTTTATAATGAATACTGAATGATGATTGATGCCACAAAGGCAAGTGAAGTTAATTTAAACAAATAATTAGCTTAGGGCCCCAGGCCTACAGACAGAACCTAGCCTACATGTACAAGGCAAGAAGTATACTGCAGCTATCCCAGCAAAGGCAGTAGTTAGTAGTTGTATAGTTTTACATGAAGTGCGACTGAAATGATCGGACTACCATTATGAATATGATGTAGCCATATACTGTAGTAAAGTTTTTTAATTGCGCGAATGATACCTCAAAAACAAGCTCAAATCTGCAGGGAAAATCACTAGAAAAATGGTTGCGCTGATTCCTACTGCATAATACATTGTTTATAAATTAAGATTAGGTCACTGTCAAAGCCCAATTTTCGGCAAAATCTGCGCGAAATTGTCACCTTATTTTCCCAAAATGTGCTTCCGGTTTTCTAGGTCAAGTTTTTGTGCCAAGGATAATGTATATTCCCTGCGCAGGGGTAGCAGGTCAAAATGGCAATAAACTAAATGGCAATGACCAAAACGGTAATAACCAAAATGGCAATGAACCAAAACGGCAATGATGTACCAAAATGGCAACAGACCAAAATTGCAATGACAAGTACCAAAACGGCAGTAGGGATAGACCAAAATGGCAAAGGAGCAAAATCAATGCCAAGAGCAAGTCGAATCGTCTTTAAACTGGCCCGATATATATTAAAATTTTTACTGTACTTTGTACATTTTCATGTTTATAATTGGTTGTTATGACCAAATTGGAGATAAAATTTCCATTTTTATCTCAACTTTCATTAGGCCATCATCCTTGCATTATCTTTTATTGTTATATTTGTTTATCCTGCCTTGTGCGATTTTTTCTGTTTTGTTTGTACAATATTCTGATGTGAAATAAATTGAACTGATGACATATCAAAAAAATTGAATCAGAATGGTCTGTTAATCTTACTTGAGTTGTACCTTTTAATGCTTTTATATTAGTCACACAGTTATAAACTATAAAACCATCAAATGGAGCTATATACGAGTTAGGCCTAACTAGGTCTAACACTCTTTTGGTTTATTGCCGTTTTGGTCCATTGCAATTCTGGTCAAAATGTATTGCCGTTTTGACTAGAAAGCAGTACAGGCCTTTATTGCTATACAATACATTCTGGCGATGTAGAATAGTGTAGGTGTGTTGGCAGTGGTACTATTTATTATAATATTAGGTATCTACAGTACAGACACAAATTATAGCTTCTTATCTGCGCAAACCTCTCGTAATCTGCTCGTAACCTCTCGTAATCTGCTCGTAAGTACGTTTTGAACGTAGCGACGAGCCACTATGAAGGTCATTGTTATTTTAATTAGCTTTGCAATGATCGTAAGCTGGATCGTCGGGCTGATAAACAATGCGTAAACAATATTGAAATATAGTTTACCAGCTTTCAACACGTGAGCAATGTTGCAATTTACTAATAAACAATGTTAGAACTCTATTGTTTTGTTATATCCTACCTTATTAATTAGATTGATCATATTTTAAAACTGTGTTTAGTTCGCTAGCTAGGTAACCTAGTGGGCATTCAGTATGTTCGAATTTCGATGTCATAGGCCTACGTACGGCCTACATTTTCCCCTATAGAGGAGGAGAGCAGACGGTAATTATACTGGTAAACTTTCCAATCCGGAGAATTTTGATCAGATATTATTGTTCTGGTAGTAGGAATTTTCTTCTTAATAATACTGATGTACAAATTATTACGATTTCTACAGATCACGTTGTTTATTGTTTACCATAATTTGAAGCAGAACCTGCAAAGCGATCCAATACTAAATGGAAGTATAGAAATCGCTACCTTGCCGAACTAAGGCTAGTCATGCGAGACCGCATTTACTTCATTTTTTGCGCTCACAGCTTTTCAAAATTTGCCACGAGGTTAACCTTTAACACACTTTACTGTGTTCTGATTGGCGCGCACTCTGACGTCTGATGCTGGCTAAGTTTAATTTTCCATTGGGTTTTCCATGTGACATTCAGTAATTTTACAACCAACGGACGTTAATTCTCCTTTATATTTATTATTTATCTTACTAAATCAAGACTACAAAATATTATTTGATGAACAATCTTTTCAAATGTGTGTATTGTCATTGAGGACATCATTTTTTGACATTTAAACTTGAGGTAAAATTATTGTAAATAAAAAATAAGCTAGACCTAGGCTAATTAATTAAAAAAATAATACAGCAGTACAAACAAGTTCCTGTCGTGACAGTGGAGGAGGAGACTCCCATGAAGTCAAGGTACGTTTTTCTTATTGAAAAACAGCTCCATACTTTAATTTAAATTCAAACTCGTGTTTGTCATTCACAAATTATCAAGCAATACACTGTTTATTCCAGTAAGCTACAGCAGTCTTTCTGCACATAGAAATAAACAATATGCTTTTGCTTCGTAGGTTCGCTTCGTGTAGCCTTACTTAGATTGTTTATATCAGGCTACGATGTATCTAAGAAGCCTGCGCGCAGGTAAAATTGCAATATTTCGTGGTGGTATGGACAATTCGCAGGCCTAGGCTAGATTAGACCTAAATAAAACCAGGAGGAGTTGTTAAACTGACTATAAATACACACTATAACTTTCTCCCTGATAAAACTGAGAAAGGCTTAGGCTAGGCCTGTAGTAGTAGGGCCTAGGCTAGGACCTAGGAGGCTAGGCCAACAAACTAGACATAGGCCTAGGCCTAAGGCCTAGCCTAGCTAGCCTGACAGGTAGGCCTAGTGGGCTACAGTCTTTCTGCGGTTAAAAACTAAGACTTACAGCTACATTTTACGGGAATAAGTTATACATTATCTTTAACTGACTTTCATTGCAAAAATAACTCACCAACTCATTTTTTATATAATGAAATTTGTTTGACATTTAATTGTGATACCTTACCACAATAACATAATTGATTTCGGAAGGACGCCATCTATACATATATATTTTATCCAATTTTGTAAAAATGAGCAACAGAGGGCGTCTGCTGATCGTGACACACCGCGACGCCATGACCACAGTAAACAACAATAAATGTAAAGTACAGCTCTTGTATGCAAGCAGACGGAAGTTCAGAGAGAATATGAACGATGTTGCACTTTATTCTTCTTTGTTAAATTTGTAATCACTATTACAAATTGTTGGTATGTACAAGGTTGTATTTTTATCAATATAATTCACCATACTCTCTAGGCCTAGCCTAGGCATGACACAACACTGCAACAGCAATTAGGGGGCCGGCCTAGCCTAGGAGGAGGCCTAGGGCCTACCTAGGCTAGTAAGCATAGGCCTAGGGCCTAGGCCTAACCATGAAGTAGCAGTAGGCCTATTCTATTCTAGATAATAAGAATGTAGGCCTAGTACTGTAGTAGCCTGGCTAAGGATAAGATTTAGCCTAAACATTAACCTTTTATACTGGCATGCCATTTTAATCAATATAATTCTCCAAGCAAGCATTTAGTAGCCTATAATATATTGACTGATTCAAGTAAATACAACTGCACAATTTAGGCCTATATAACAGATCCAATGTAATCAGTTTGTATTCTGAAAGAAATAAATAAAAGTTAATTATACATAATGTAATGTCCATAGAAAAATTGTTTGTCAAGCGAAAATTCGATCTGTATAACCAGGGCTTAACTTTAGTAATGCCTGCCTAAATTCAAAGAAAACTTTGTGGACTAGGTTCCACGCATTGCCTTTGAACGCAACGTTGGCGTAAACATTACCGTAATCGTAGGCCCGTAGGTCGACGTAACCATAGCCTAAAATTAAAGCTTGCGCCTTTGACGTGCATAACATACTGTAAGCTGCCCTGCGCATGCTCAATAAATCAGCGTAATCATAGCCTATGATTAATGCTTACACCTCGGCATAAGCATAGACACTACTGTACATTATTATAAATATAAAATACTTTTGAATCGGAAATGAAGTACTGTAGGTTTATTATCCTGTTAATATGCATGTTATGACATTTTAGTTTGCAATTACCTGTGTTTGTGTATTAAACAATTTATGTATATACTTTAAGGCAATGTTTTATCAAAATGGATTAATTTCAAAGAAATTCTGAAGATGAACAAACACACCAACAACAGGGTTCACCCATCAAGAGATGGAGTGCTAACTAAACGAAATGTGAAATCTCTTAGAACAAGGCCTAGTGGACGTTTTTCACAAGGGCACTCAAGTCAAATAAATAATGCTGAAGACAGTGATGCAGACTCTGTTCATAGTGTTGTGAATATACCACGTTTGGTAAGTTGTGACTCATGTTAAAATTTATTGATAATCCATAATTCTATAGATGAAAGCCTAAAATAGCATTTAAATGAAAAATAATGAATGTAATTATATTTCTTTATAATTATCTTTTTAATTGCCTGTTACTTGTTATATAGTATTTAGGGTCTGCTGTATGTGTGTCCATCAATACATAGGTTGGTAATAATATTACATTACAGTATAACATAAATTTTCCTTTTTTTCAATTGATGTAGGGGCAGAATTATAAAAGTTGGATCACCGCAACATTTATGAAGAAAGAGTGTGTACGATATGTTCCGAAACCAAATGATCCAGATGATAAGTAAATAATAGAACGTTGTTTACTTTATTCATTGTTTTTCTTGCTGCTGTATTCTTTGATGGCAGAAGGAGAACAGCCCCAGACCAAGACCCTCATTTACAAATTGAACTAGAAAATATTTATCTGCCAACAATAAAATTTTTGGAATACAACCAAAAATGGCCATAAAAGAAAAAGCTTCTCACATGCAATTACCATGCAGTATTACGGTATCTTTTAGTATATAAAACAGTATCTTGCAGAAATAAATCTGAATTACAAAACTGAGTTGTTAAATATTAAAAACAGGAAATCACGGATACATCACATCAAAACAGCAATGATAAAAATGTGAATCAAGGTATGATAATGATCATGATGATAATAATGATAATAATAATAATAATAATAATAATAATAACAGTGACATACCGAGAATATTACTATTAATGGTAATAGTAATAGTAATAACAATAATAATAATAATAGTAGTAATAATAATACTGTAGATCTTTCCAGGGTGCCAATCAAACTTAATAACTGACCAATCAGAAGTTGCTAAATATAAAAGTAAGATTTTATTTTTTCGCCACCCTCTGACGACCTTTAAAATATACAATTTGCTAAACAACCCACTAAACAGTCTCTAGTGGTCTTCATGGAAACTTTTAAAGGGCACAAACACAAATACACATTTCATACACAATTATAGATATCAGTACTATAATACTTACAAATTTATTTATTTTTCTCGCAGATGCTATTGCGGCAGGTCAGGGAATCAGCATATACGGGAAGCCCTACGTCCCCAAGTTTGCACCACCTCAACACAGACTCCGAGTGAAATGATTAGCCCAGCACACAGCCAGGGAGACAATGTCAGTGTCCAGAGTGAATTTAACGTGAAACCCTGGGATAAATTGAAAGATGTGAAGGAGTTTCCAAATGATTCCTTTGGCAAGATTCAATTTTTAACCGGATCAGAAGCATCTTCTAAAGTGGCACATGTGCGTATTGGTAAAATCGAGAAAGTAATCGATAGATTCTCGTTTAAAATTTTCAAATCGGAGGCATGCCATCCTAAAACCAGCGTACTGTTGCTATATTAAACTGACTGTTTACCATAAGAAGGTGGCAGTCTTGTATACTTTAGTGCAAAGAAGCCATAATACTTTTACTCATAATTTTAGCAATTAGTAAGTTGATTTCAGTAAATGACCATTATTTTAAAGCTTACAATGGGGAGAATAAGAATGTACAGTTAAAATTGCCTAAGTCAACTTTGCCTTAAACTTATATAGTTTCTAAGTCGATTTTATTTTACATGCCAAATTGTTGTGTTTTCCCATTAATTAACAATGTGTAAGTTAGATTTTATCAAAGTCAAACAAATTTTCAATGTCATATTGGATTTGATTTAGGCAAGTTCAGCTGTATTAAAAAGTCAATTTTTCAATTTTTGGTCACTGATGGTGATTTTGGGATGGCAAGCCTCTTGTACGTGTTAGAGTAAGATTTACACTGTCGTTTTGTGGGACCTTCGCAACAATATCCAAAGGGCTCGGGCTTAGAGGAAAGGTCTATTGTGGAGAGTTGTTGCCGCAGCAGTTACTAGGGAGCTTTCGATTGCATGACAACGGTAGGACGTAGAACGGAATTACGTCACTAAAAGTCATCTTCGCATGCGAGAACATTAAGGTCACCTCGTCGGGTAGATTCTGGAATGCAAATTGGCCAAATCTACATATGCAGAGAACGTAGGACGCCAGGTAGACGGTCACGCATGAGTGATTCTATTCTAGCGTTGCGTCGTCGCACAATTCAAAAGCTCCCTAATATTCAAGTTTTAAACTTGAGGTCAGGGTTCGAGGCTCCACCATACATAGCATTTGTATCTTTGGGATGTCCACAACATATCTCTACACAGCTGTATAAGTGTTTGTATAATGTGCTTCTGTTATTATTATTATTATTATTATTATTAATAATAATAATAATAAAATTAAATAGAAGTAGAATGTCACTTATATCAAAATAATATATTTTTATATATTATATATTTACAATATTTTTTTTTTACCTTTCATTCAGTATGTTCGATTATCCAATGATACCCGTCCTAAAGATGTCCTAAATTTACTATCAAAGCATTGGAAACTTCCGACACCTCATCTTGCAATATCCGTGGCAGGGGGAACAAAAAATTTCACACTCAACAAACAGGATCAAGACACATTCAATAGAGGGCTAATAAAGGTAAGCATACCTGTTTAATAATATAATAATAATAATAATAATAATAATAATAACCACCACAACAGCAGCAACTGTAACAGTATTGGCACCAACAACAATTTTGTTTTCTTATGCAGTATACCGCAAATGTCCATTTTAGAAAAAAAAAACTATCAAGGTGATTTACCACCCTTCTCCCCTCCCATATACATGCAGAGTCACAGTGAAAAAAAAAGCTGGGTCATATTATGAGCATTTGCATCATTGTTAATATTGTTATGTTAGACAATTGTTATTGTTATTATGATAATGATTGTGGTGATTGTGATGATGATGATGATAATAGTGGTAATGATAATGAATAGTAATGATAATTGTTATTGTTATTATTATTATGGTTATATGAATAATTATAACTATTATTGAATGTTAATGATAATAATTACAACAGTATGCAGCTTTTCAGTGTGTTTTTGTTTTTATTGTGTGAAGGTTTTTTTTTATTTGATTGTGTTCTTGTGACAAGCAAGGGACTTATTAACTCTACCATGTGCCATGTGCAACATTTTAGTCTTGTGTAAGTTGGCTAAATACAGCTTAATAATTTTTCATCTTTTTTTTTTCTCTCATTTATATAGTGGAGTGAGGAAAATCAAACCTTCTTTGCAGAGTACTGTTTATGGAAAGATACACGGTGTGTGTCGCATAAGTGAAAATGATATTATGATACCAAGGCTAATAGAAGCTATCAATGTTATAATGCAACATGAATCAATGGTGAGCTATACCCTCTGTATGATCACTACAATGAGTGTGATGATTACACTATGGTAATTGATCATTAACTAAGCTATTCTTGTGACCACAGCTTGCAGTTTTCTAGTTAGTATGATCCAGGGGCGGATTTAAGAGAGGCCGAGCCCCCCCCCCCCCTTGGAAAGTTAAAAAAAAAAGGGGGAAAAAAAGCAAAAAAAAAAAAAAAAAAAATTGATACAAATATTTTGCGGACCCCCTAGGGTGGTGTTAACTCAATCGACCCTCTTTTGGCCCTCCTTTCAGACATCTTTGGATCCACCCCTGTGATCACACCACTACTACCAGTCCTGAGACAAATTTTCCTAACGATTACAGCCATTTGTGTTGTGTAATTACACTATTATAATCAATCATTATCTAAATTATCCTCATGATCACAATAATCAGTCTTTGTTATTAATGTGATTGCTTTTAAACGAACATTAATTATATAATAATCATTTTAGTCCTGGTACTTAATGTAATCATATGTCATGAATTCCTACTTGACATATTTCCGAGCAGTAAACAAATAACTAGGAATCCCTCTTTGACATAGAATATAAACACAGTTCACAATGTTGTAACACAAATCTCAAATAAACTTTTATTCTGTGCAAACTCCAACAAGAATCCGGTCTCAAAACAACACAATAACATTCACATTAACATCTGTTTAAAAACAAAAGCTTCAGAAAGAAAAACCTGTCATACTATATACATGAACCCTAGAATTCCAGAGCATTCTGTATTAGTCTTCAGTCAAATTACATCATAATTCAACCAATAGGCTTCTTGCTTCTACAATAATTCAGTATCTAGAACCTTTCAAACATTTCTCGTGGATACTTGTGTTCTTATAATTACCAATGAGGTTTACACTATTTGTTTGGTCAAATAAATGTTATTCTAGAATGTTCTATGTATTAAATATGTTACACTAAGGCAAGGATACATCACAACATTATTCAACAGTGAATCTTCTGTTTCACATGGTTTTGTCGACTTTTAGATAACCATCTTCAGCATGGATGCTGGTGAACAAGCAGATTTGGATTTAGCAGTACTCAAAGCCCTGCTCAAAGGTAAGAGTAGTACTCTTGCATCTTCTTCTGTACAAGCAACATGAATATAACTATATACTGTACAATGTTCATCACTTTGTTAATCACAGCTTATCGATACCAGAATCTTGAATTCTGGTCACAACCATCTTCACTGACCACTCATTCTTGTCCACTTCATGTGGTTTATATTGATCCCACATAAGCTGTCTTGATGGATAACAGCTTCCCATTTGTTCACCCACACTCCTCCCTGATCATCCACATTTATATCCACTTTAAACATTCACTCACACTGTGTCATGCATCACCATGTTATCTTCATTACCATGTCTTCATTTTCATTAACTCATATTTCTAGGCCAGTCTGCCTCCCCTGCATCACAGCTGAAGTTGGCCTTGTCATGGGGCAGAGTTGATGTTGCTGAGAGTATGATATTTGTTGGCATCAATGAATGGCCAGTAAGTATGTTTAAGTTATGACCCATACCTTAATCATATAGGTTGTTCATATTCAATTTCATAGCTGATACTGGACATATTTATAATTTGGTTCACAACAATTTTCATTATTTTATGAAGATAAAAGAGTTAATATATAAGTATACTGTTCTTTAAATTATTATTAATAGTTAATTGACATATTGTTTCTTGTTATAGCCCGGCAGTCTTGATGTGTTTGTGACCCAAGCATTGATGGAGAACCGAGTTGATTTCCTCCAACTGTTTTTAGAAAATGGCGCCATCATGAAAGAATATCTGACGGTTGCACGGCTCCGAGACTTGTATAACAAAGCAGAAATGAATAACTTTGTTCGTAAGCTTCTAGCTAGCACTACTCGTGGTCTGGTAAGGTTACACTACCAAGAATATTTCTTTGCATTAAAAGAAATTATTATTCATTCGTTAATAATAAATGATTATTTTGCCATGAGCTCGGTATTCTTTTGTATTATTAATTTTTTGAAAATAAAAATGTTTTTGGGATCAGTCGGTGTGTAATTTTACATGGGTATCAAAATAGTTTTCTTTCTCACTGATTACTTACTTACTTCATCTTTCAGTTAACTGGTCCTTTTTACCTTCATCATGTTCGGTCATTAATCCGGTCATTAACAGGCGCTCATGATGCACCCTTATACCATCATGATCGCAACATCAGTACAATTGGCCCAGAGTGTAAGGCTCTTGTTGCCATGTCAACATGTCTATCCGGTAAGTAGGTATCATAACCCATTTTATATTATCTTTTATTTGGTTATGGTAATTGCTTTATTTAGTGGAATATCTACTGAGTGTGTGGGCAGGGTGCATACCCTCTTAATAAAGCTATGGACAATATTATAATACTATTGTTATCATTATCAATATATCATTCTCATAGAGTACAAGTGATTTGTTGCAGCGGGAACAGTTAGGTTTCCAAACCTTTGAGTCGGGTTTTCAGTCCCTCACTGCGTTTTTCGCTTGTCTTCATGAGAAAGGCACTTTATCTACATTGCTTCTCTCCACCCAGGCGTATTTATGGGTACCTGGTGGGGTTGCCTGCTCCTGCGCTGATGACAGCAGCAACACTTCAGTATGGAGGCTCAATGATGTGTCAAAACGATTTGTACCTGCAAAGAAAGGCGCTATATAAATAACTGAATATTATTATATTATATTACTATTCCTGTTTGTATTTCATTATGAATACTTTATTTTTAATGATGTTTCACATGAGCTGTAAGTATCTAAATATCTTTTTTAGGATTCATGCTACCACATCAAGCCCATGTGGCCTATATGAATATAGCATCCCATGATGACCAGATATATATTGGCGAAAGCTTTTCTATAGCGGAGCTTGTCAACCCAGGCATGCACTTTCAACGCCCATTCAGAGAACTGTTCTTGTGGGCAGTTTTAGTAAGCAGGTGGGATGATTTAATTAGTATATTTTAGGAATATAGGCCAAATATTGCCAACAACAACTATATCACTGTTCTCTCATAAAGCTCTAGTGCCCACACTATCAAATTTTATTTGATAAATCTATCTGATGTGCCCATATTTGGATAAGATGTTATCTTATACCCAAATATGGGCATATAACATTTTCACATAAAATTTGATAAAGTAGACGGAACTTTAGAAATTCAGTGTTGTGGTTCCGTTTGATAGTGTTATTATACTTTTAAACACAGCTAGATTATCTTTTTTTCTGTATGTATTAGAATGGAACTTGCAGAGTTCTTCTGGGAGCGTGGTGAGGACCCAGTGTGTTTAGCTATTGTTGCTTCAAGACTGTTCCGTTCGATGTCAAAAAGGGCACAAGATCCTGATGATCAGCTAAGGCTTCTGAACAACTCCAGGTAGGCATACATTAAAGAAGTTGAAGCAAGCAAGACATGTGGTGCCTGGGTCCCTATGTGGAAAAAGCCACTTTTGGGAGATCTGCTTTCTTAACACATCTATATTTTTTTTAGCTATATGCAGTGATACCCCTCACAAGTTTTAACTTCCAGGAGACAATTGATATTATTAATTTGCGGAAGATGTGTTAGTTTGAGGGATGGCTCTGAATTTGTTGGACATGGGGCCTGATATCCTTTATGAGAGCGTAAGAGGGTGTGGTTGGCCTTTTGCTCAAAATCTCTTAGAAGTTGTCCAGGGCTCAAAGCTCTCCGAAACTAAGGCAATTTAAGGGTTTCAAAGACTTGTTTAATTAATTTCAATGAACTAATATTTTAAAAGTATCTGCAAAAAATTAAAAATTCTAAAATCGATTCAACAATTTCATTACAGGCAGTTTGAGACGCTTGCTATTTGTGTAATTGATGAGTGTTTTGACACGAATGAAGAGCTTGCCCAGATTATGATAGAGATTCCTCACAATCAGTGGGGTGGCATGAACACCCTGAAGATAGCGGCTGAGTCAGAAGCTGAGGAGTTCATTTCACGTCCGTGTGCTCAGGCTGTCCTCAACAATATCTGGATGGACGGGATACGCTGCTCATCATGGAAGGCATTTCTGGTTTTGGTATGTCCTCCGTTGCTGCTGGTGATTCCCTACAGGAAGGATTTTGCATCGGCAAATATTTGGAAAAAAGCATGGATGTTTTATAATGCACCTGTATCGAAGTTCTTTGGAGGATTGGTAGGATATGCTTTCATTCAGGCTTTATCCATCTGTGTGTCCATCTATTTCTCAATTTGTCCATCCTTCCATCTATCCATCCATCTATCTCACCATGTATCATTCCAGCTGTGCGTTTATCTACCCATCCAACCATCCGTCTACTTAAATCTGTCGCTCTCTATTCATCCATCCATCTATCAATCTCAACATGCATCGTTCTAGAATGCATTGATTTACCCATGCATCAATCTGTCCATTTTCCAATCCATCTATCTGTTTATCAATTTAATTGTATATTAATCTATATATCTATCCAGCTATGTTGGGTTGGTGGTTCTTTTTTGATGATCCAATATTTTTTTTAAATATTAAGAAAAAACATACTTGCACAACATTTCGCTAATACTCTATCACCATTCTCAAGTGAGCTGTGATGTAATTACAGCTTGGTCATAGTGTAACCTTGATTGTGTTGAGGTCTGTTGAGGTCGAAGTGCGCCATCAATTTTCTTGTTGTTTTGAGGACTGGTAGTCTTGGGGAGGGGGGTACCCCTGCTTCGCAATTGATGACTTTGTCATAAATATGCGACAGTTCGTGCCCACCGTCATCTCTATTTATCCTTTGGTGTCCTTTCCTTCTGATTTGGAGAGATTCATGGAGTCGTCTTTCTTTGACTAAGATGGTTGCATCCCAATTGGGGACATGGCTTGTGCAAGCTGTAATTACACCATAGTTCACTTGAGAATGCTGATAGAGTATCAGTGAAACATCGTGTGAGTATGTTTTTTCCTAATATTTAAAAAAAATATTAATTGGATCATCAAAAACGAACCAATAACCCAATATTTAATATTGGATCCAGATGAATTTTTTCAGTGATATCCAGCTATGCATCCAACTAGCCATCCATCCTCCCATTAAACCTTTCATTCACCTATTGATCCTTTTAACCATCCTTCCTTCTATTTACCTGTCAATATTTAATCATCCATCTATCTATCTATATCTGTGCCTTGTTATGGCAACACTATATTTTTTTTATTTTTTTTGTAATGAGGTAACAATTTTTGTTTTCTTTTTAGATCACGTATATGCTGTTGCTACTCCTGTTTAGCTACGTGTTGATATTCAATTTTGAATCAAAGCCGTCACCCTGGGAAAATATACTATTTGGCTGGATTTGCACTCTCATTATTGAGGAAATTCGACAAGTAAACAATTTTTTCTTTTATCTATTGTATTGTAGACAAAATTAAAATTCTAGTCTTTTTATTTCCTATGCATATAATGCAATAGAAACTATTGTATTCACTATTTTGCACGTGTGTGTGGGTGTGTGTGTTTGTGTGTGTGTGTGTGTGTGTGTGTGTGAGGACATCTTCAGGAAAAGTTTTCTGACATTCTTTTTTACTGACAGTGACATGCCTAATGGTACCCTTGGGATTAGTTTTCTCAATAGCCATCCATCTCTTTATTGCCACTGCACTCAATCTTGTCAGACTGGCCCACATTACCCTTGTGGAAAATATTAAGGTGCCATTAACATATAAACTAGTGAAAACAGTACTAACATAACAAAGTATTGTGTTGATACTTCATTTAGTAAATAATAATTTTCAAATAAAACTAAAATATTGTTATATTATTGTAATTTTATTTTTGTCATATATTTTTTTTGAACACAGACATTTTGACCCGAGTTTGATCCAGATTGTTTACTTGATCACTAATAAAGAGTCTAAGTGATCAAAGGAAAGAATTTGTATTAAAATACTAACACTGTATCTAAAGTACAAGGGGTGAGGGGGGGGGTTGGTTGGTGGAGGAGGGAAGCTGTGCCTTCATGGATATGTCCCTGCGAAAGTTAAAAACAATCATAGTTGATGTATTGATTATTTTCACTACCGCAGCATAACACAACATACAGCCTAAATATGTTTTCAAGTTGAAATATTTTGTGTATACAATTTCAGTCATATAACTTCACTATTATTCTGCATAGGAACGTTGATGCCTGCTAAGGCTCTGGTCTAAATGTATATATTTGGTTATTTTTCTTTATTTCTTTCTATTTTAAAATGACCACATTCAGTTGACCCTTAAGTATATTTTAAGAATGAACCTGGAAGACTTGTTATATGCTAAATTTCCCTTTCTGGAATTTCCTGAAAAATAATGGAATTGTCTGTTTCAGGCATCATGTGAAATAAATGTATGATGTAATTGAAACCTCTCAAGGTGTTCATTCTTCTTTATGCTTAAAAAAGCATAAATAGAGCATAAATCTGTTTTGGAAGTTACACCTTAAAGAAAAAACCCAATAAAGTAACTTCTTCAGTGCACCTTATAAAACTGTGTGAAACCAAGCTAGCTTCCTCATTTGTTGAACCAGAAATGATCTAAATTAATGAAGACTGGATGGCATTATCCATTTAGATATTTTACTCATTACAGAGTACAATACAACTATTACTGTTGATTTGTGTAGACTATTTCATGAATACTTTATTTGAGGTATATTTATTCAAAATTCAAAATGCAATATTAAAAACATACATAGCAGCAACAAGGCTGAATTGCATATGGATTCACAAAGGAAAAATGTTAAAATGGCAGAAAAATGACAACACAAAAAAATACAGTAAATGAAATACAAAGATGACATACAAAATATAAAAATCGAGAATTGAAATTATTGAAGTTACAAAAAAAAAAATCTGACAAAAAAGGGAGGGGAAGAACACTAAGCCACCAGGAAGGAATTGAGTTTAATTTTGATTTATTATATCAGCCAAAACTGGGCCTGGATTGGACTTGGTTTTGCTTTTGTAACGTTTAGAAATGTCACAATGTGGATAAATGTATAACAATATGTTATTAAAAGCTATATGTACTCCATTAAACTCCTTTCTGTTATTTGAAAATACTAAACTTAAATTTATTATAGAATTTTTGCTTGATATATTTTACCTTTAGTTTGTGATACCAAATGAGTTTGAAACATGGGATGAGAAGATACGTCAGTGGACGCGTAGTGTCTGGAATTGGATTGACGCTGCAATGTTGAGCCTAGCCTGTATGGGGTACGGCTTACACTGGAGCCCAACAGCGATGGAAGGTGCCAAGGGGTGCTTCTCTGCCAGCTGTTTTTTATTCTATGTCAGGTTGCTTAGGATGTATGCTGTTAGCACCCATCTTGGTCCTAAAATGGTTATGATAAGGAAAATGGTTAGTATTATTGTTAAAGAGGTTTTCTTGAAAGCTGATGTTCTATTCAATTATAATTTATGTGTAGTGTGGATGTACCCAACCCCCCAGTGGCAACAAATTTGTTTGGCTATTTAGTTTAAATCCCAAAAATGACCATTACTTTTTCATTGGAATAGGGATTATATTTCCATTCTCAGTTTTTTCGCACCCCTTACAGCAGTTCCGCATTCTCAATTTTTCCGCACCGCCCAGTTATGCCCCTGTCTGGAATCTGTAATAGAATGGGCAGATCATCCCAAAAACACTATACCTGTATTTATAGTATTACATTTCCAGCTTAGCTGATATTCAGGAGTCCTTAAAATGAACAAATTCAAAATATAATAAGATGCATCCAAAACAAAGTTTCATTATAAGGCTTAGGTAGTGGAGTTCTTAAATCATGAGAAAAAAGTCCTTTGCTGTTACAGGATTTGTACCTAGGGCTTTGGAACTGGGAGACAAGCATCTTATACCACCAAACTACATCTCCAGTTGAGCTTAGGGGCAGCAACTACCTGCTGTTATCACTAATCATTATGAGATGACTGGAAGAGATAAACAAACCCTATGTTTTTAAAATCTATTTAGCTTCCTAGATCCTAAGTAAATAAAACATTTTAAACTCTGTCTTGTTTTTAATGTTTAGTGTCTTCTATTTAGTGCCTTCTAGTTTTTAATAATTTATTGATTCATTGCTTTCATAGATTGTGGAGCTACTGCTGTTCCTCTGTATTTTACTCGTCTTTATGATCGGTTATGGTGTAGCCAGTCAGTCTCTTCTTTTTCCCAACCAAAGGAACATTGCTGAAGCTATTACTGGTGTCTTCTACATGCCTTACTTCCAGATATTGGGTGAATTGTTTCTGGATGTTTCGATTGAAGGTATTTCATGTTTTAATTATTGGATTTTTTCATTATTGCTATGTTATTCACCTGAAGTTGACTGAAGCAACTCAATCAAAATGTCAAAACATTCTTAAAAAAAAAAAAACAAAACAAAACAAAACACAGCAAAAACTTTGTTATTATTGTTATTGTTACTTATAATGTTATTTATTTCTATGATTATTTTTGTTTAAATTACTATTTTGATTATAAGATAGGAAAACATACTTTTATTTAATAAGTTAATAAAATTCTTTCGTCCAGCAGTTGACAGGAATGCTTGCAGGATGAATGTTTGCACAATAAATTCTCAACCACTTGCTAAATTTAAGTTATATTGCAGAAGTATTTTATTCATTGTTATTGGTGCTATTTTAATATTTATCTCTCTTGATACCGGACATCGCAGTCCCAACCCCATTGTTGAACTTTGCCTTCCCACTTTTTGAAAGTTTTCTGCAAGTACTTGTACCCACTTTATATCCTTCTCTCTCTAGTCATTTATGAGTCTTTTCAAGCCTGGTGCCTTTATGCTTCGTATATATCCAAACTATTGAGATTTTTGCGTATCAGTTGAATTGGGTAATATTAGTCATACATATTGTTTTTGTAGGTAAGCTAGAAGATTGCAGTAATGACCCAGATGATAACCTGCATCCTTGTCCTGAGAAGCACCTCTTGGTTTCAGTACTGTTAGTTATCTATCTGTTGGTAGGAAACGTCTTGCTGTTGAACCTCCTCATTGCAATATTTAGGTGAGTTTTTGTGCTTTCATCAATCAGTTACTCACTCAGTCAATCAAACAATTATTCAATCAATTACTCAATCAAAATTAGTCAATCAATCAATCAGTCAGTCAGCCAGTCAAGTGATAAGTTAGTTTGTCCATCATCGATCAATTGATTAACCAGACAATTACTGGGCCCTGGAGTTGTGCTACGTGGGGCCAATGACATTTCATGGGGTATAATACCTATGCCCATTGACACAAAGTTTTTCTGCTGATCTCAAATAAGTATATTTTTGAAAACCTGTTTGCTACCCAACATAAAGAAGAACTAATAAAAATATCTGTTATTTTTTCTTTTTCCTCAAGCATCTTTTAAGCATTTCTTTTAAATAGATTTTTAAAATAGATTTTAAATAGATTTTAGTGCTATAAAAAATATCTCTATATTTTCTACAGTTTTGTCTTTGATGAAATTCAAAGCAAAGCACTCCAGATATGGAAGTATGAATCGTATGCACTAGTGATGGAGTATGCTGATAGACCATCTCTCGTAGCACCATTTATTATCATTGAACATATTTATATGACCATCAAATGGTTGTACAGGAAGGCCGTCAAGTCATGTGACAAGCAACATTTCCAAAAGGGTATGATTTATCTTTCTCTCCTGTTCTTTAAATGTTTAATATGAATCAAAACACTTGTTTTATTATAGGTATATTATACTGACTTTAAAATCATAAAGTTTTAAAGTTCAATTCTAATATGGTACTGAGTTTAAAATCACAATCATAACAGTTTAAATTTAATTTTAAACAAAATTTTCATGTTTATAAGTAGGCAAAATTCAGGGGATTTTTGTTGGTGAGAGGATGGGGGGGAGGGGCTCCACATCTGCCATAAACTAATATTTTTTACAGTGTTTTTAAAAAATGGCTGGTGAAATTTTACTCAGCGCTAAAGCCTTATTAGCCTATTTTTAATATAATGTACAGTAGTTGGATTTATATAGCACTTTATACCCCAAGTGTCAAAGTTCTCGAGGTGTGTACTAGCCTGTACTATAACTTGCTACTTCCCTAAATTCAACCCTGAAATAAGCCACTGGATGTCATCATGTTTTTGAGAAAATTATAAGTTTGTTCTGAATTCAATCAGTATTCTTTAATTTGTTTTTGCAAAGGTCCATTATACAATGCCAAGAAAAAAGTTGAGTTGAGAGTGTTTGAGAAGGAATGTGCTGCAAGCTATCGTCGCAAAAAAGCAAACTTCGAAAGTTCACAAGTTATAGAGAAGGTCGGCAGGATTGAGAAAAGGTAACAAGATTTTACATTCTTGAAATAAATAATATTTTCATTATTTTCAAGGCTAACACATTATCAAGCTTATACACTTTAAGGCTCACACATTCGGCGTGAGACTCCTACATTCGCAGTCTGTCCGTCAGGGAGAGCTGCCCCCCATTCTCAGGAAAAATAATGCGGATTCTTAACCTATTTTCAGTTCCCTAGGGGAAGGGGTTTTTAAAACAAAATCTCCCACCTGCAAATTGGTGTAACTTGGCATCTATGATATAAAAGCCTGGTAGCCCTCTCGCTTCCCCATCAAACTTTCTGTGATCTTCCACAGGATTTTAACGCGTTGACTGCCAAGCCTTTTTTTCCTAGTTTCACCCCATACTAGAAGGCATAAAGGGTGCCACCATGTTAGAAATCATTCACATAAACTTTAATGAAACAACAAAATGAACAAACATACGGTATTTAATTTTAGATAATTACTTCCGGGCACTACCCTGAACCACATGGGCAAGAGTTCACGCTCTGGCGACCACTCTCAGCAAGTTTATATGCAATACAATAATAGTATGTGTATAGCCAGGGGTGGATGTGAACTCGCGTCCTGCCTCCCTGACGTGAATTCATATCCCTTGTAGGGAACATGTTAAATGACACCACCATTCTTTCAAGTTTACACAGAGTGTGCATCTTGACCCCTTTCACTAATTTCCCTAGTTATTTTACACATCTTAGCAAAATAGCATCTTTGCACATAAAAACAATGACTCTGTAAAACAAAATAGTAAAAAAGAAAATCTTGATTCCTTATGTTTTTTCAATTCAGACTTGAAGAATCATTGAAACAGACAGAACATAATAAGGATGATTTGAATCAGCAGTTCATGAATTTGAATAAAAATATAAAGAATTTGCCAAACATGCCCCCAAGAATGGAGACACCATCCTCCATTGCCAATTCACAACTGAGAGAAGCCGGGCTACAGCACCATCATGATCCTCCTGAGAAAGATGTTCCTAGTAAAGGAGTTGATAAGAAGACAAATAATGAACTTCCTGTGAAAGATTCTGAGCAATTTACTGATAGGAGGAATGATGCAAGATATCAGGAACTGCTTATTGAGGATGAGACCCATAGTGATTCAAAACAACTTGACGAGAAAGGGGTGGTAAGAAGTGACCACACTATTCCCAGTCAGGTTGGTCTTCTCTACCCACAAGAGAAGTCTTCAAGGCCCTTGATTGATGAGTTCGATCGGAACGGCAGACATGCAAAGAAAAAGAGGCGTAAAATAAAGCACGTAAAGAAACCTAAACATGATTCAGAAAATCCGACAAAATTGTGTAGCATTCCTGAACGTCTTCAGGATGAAGAGTCTTTATTGGAGGGTAGCGATCTTGAGCAGGCTAGCCTGGGCCCTGAAGAAAACATGATACAAGCTAGCCTTGCAAATATACAGGTGATTGCAAGGCAACAAGCCACAGCGTTTGTTGATCTGAAGAGAGGAATTGATCTTCAGATGCAGCTGGTACAAGCTAGGTTAGGAAAGCTTGAAAAAGAGTCACAAGGAAACAAAGATATGTTGAATAGAATTGAACACCTGTTACAAATAATCAATCAGACAAGTACATAATTTATAGAATAATGTGAACAATGTCTTGAGTGTTGATTAATTCTGATGCCCTGAAATCACTGAAGTCACTGAAGCCAAAGAACATTCCAGAGATGGATTATAGGATTTGAAGATCGCTTTCAGGTTACATTTGGCACATAAATGCATTGCGCGGAAGATTAAAAACTATAATTAACTTGATGTGTATCTGATAAAATATCTGAAATATTAATATAAGTACAGTACTACTGTATATCAACTTAGAGTAGATATGCTCAAATGCATATAAAAAAAATGTGTGAACTTACTGAATATTGTACTGTAAATGTTAGTATTAGTGAAATCTTGATTTTATAGAATTTTTATATATATTTATAGTGAGTATAAGTGTACTTTAATTTAATATAACTTTACCTTTTTATATTTTTGAAATAATGTTCTTATATTATTGTTTGTCAAGGCACTTTCCTGAATAAAGTAATGAAATGAAATGTGTTACAGACACCATCAGATCTTTGGCATACTATAAACAGACAAGATTTGAAGACTGATGATTTAGAGCAGTGTCCAAGTTTCAAAAAACACAAGATATCCATGGTTTGTTTGATTGGATATATCTGAAACAAGTATGTACAGTATACAGCATCAAAGTGCGATCAAACATACTCTGTTTACTTGAGAAACCTTTGATACGATAGAAATAAAATAAGATATTTTACATGGCTGGCGGAAGCGGGGGGCCCGGGCCCCCCACTTTTTGGCGAAAAATATATAATGTCTGGAGATTTTTGATCGTTTACCTAAAAGAAGGGCCTCA
>NW_022754854.1:552200-574494 GCF_011630105.1 Anneissia japonica | reverse complement strand
TCGTATTGTTTTCTATGTGGTGGGGGGGGGGTATCACATCAAGTCATAAATTACTAACCGGGAAAATTATTACCTTTGCCGCCACCCCCCTGACCCAAGACCCCTGTTACGCGCCTGCTTATAAGTGGGGCCCCCCCACTTTGAAAAACGTTCCGCCGGCCCTGTTTTAGATTATTGTACAGATTTGTACCACTATCTTTCTTATAACAGAATTGAATTAATTTGTACCTTGATGAATTATTTGTAGCAATTTGTCTTGTAATATAGAGAAATAATTTAAATCTTCTAGTTTTCTGCAAGTCTGTTAAACTACAATACATTATCACCATACCAAAGAGGATGTTAAAGTGCCAAATGTTCTTTCATTTTTATCTAGTGTCCTTTTAATTTCACAACATTAACTGTTAAATTTTTGAATAAGAATAAATAGCTGTAAAATTGTTTTAAAGTAATATGAATTGTGATGATTGTGTTTTAAATAGTTAAAATTACTGGTGTTTTCATAAGGTACTGGAGCAGGTATGAGTAGAGATGAGGGCAAGCCTAAACAAACTCAAATGTTTCGAAACACATTTCCTGGTTACGGTTCATTAATATGCAAATTCTCGCACCTGGCTAATCCCGCTAGTCTGAACGGCCAGCATAGTTAAGCCAGGTTTAATGTTGACCACGAGCTTGTGCTTCTATAAACTACAATTTCATTCGTGAAAATAACCAACAAAATGAAAAGCTATAGCAAATAAAAATTTACGATTTTTATAAAAAATGATGTTCTTATATAACATTAAACTGTCATTTTGACAATGTTGGACTAGGGTGCACAAAACGACCACTTGAGTAGATACAGAAATTTTATTTATTTTTTCTGCGAAGTGAGTCCCATGAACCACCGGACACCACATCATGGGTAAAATTAATGTTGAAATAACGAATATAATTTCAGTCTAATGTCAGTGCAACAATTCAACAACTCATTAGGCCTTGGTAACCACCGCACGACCGCGATTTTCATCGCAACTGACCTAATAATAAAAAAATAAAACCACAAATTAAAAATTCGATTTTCCTGTGACAAAAACACACAAACATTCACGCATACAGAAAATAAATAGAAGCTAATACTACTACTAAGTGCTACTGAACTATGCTCTAATAGTAACATATCAACAATAATTTGCGTCAGAAAATTCAATAGGGATGTTTTGCCCTCCTAAATAAAACATCCAGATAGAGCAAAAACACCATCCCTTTTTATCAATTACTTAAATAGTCATGACCTGCTATTTGAATGTAAAACTTCAAACACAATGATCAGGTCTACAGGTGAGTCAAATCAATATCATACAGTCAGTTCATTTCCGAGATTTCACATTTAGAAGTTGTGATTATCGTTGACATATACCACTTCTTAAAAGTTTACCCTTGGCAATATTATTATTTCCAAAATTAAATTCCAAAATAAGGATTGAGTTAATGGTTAGGTTGAAGAATCATTGTGATACAGACAACCAATAGCATGCTTTCAACCCGAATAACCGATATGAAGAGGAACTTCAAAATTTAAGAACTCAACACATGGCAAGTTCTAGCTAGATGAAGGGGACATTTCTGAACCGTTTACTAATATCGATAATGATGTAGGCATAGTGGATGCTACCGATGATGATTAAGTGTCCAGTTAATGAACTTTAAGCCCTGTCAAGACCCAAATTTTATTTGGCATTCCTAAATATGATCATGATGCCATCCCCACGACCTTACAAGCACGCCAGACTAAGACCTTCCCACCGTTCGCCATGGCTTATTAATAGGTCCATAGTCAGGGAAGAGATGAAATATTATTTTAAAAGTATTAAGTGCTAAGTGCAGTGACCAAGTCATGAGTTTGTAGATTATTTCGTTTACACCACATGAATTTGTTATTGTTCTACGTTTTGGTCTCCTCAATGAATACATTTAGAGTGTGTTTTGCCAATGTCATTTAATTTTGTATACACAAAATACAAATACAAAATGTTAGGCCTATAATAGTTTTTAACGCAACAGAAACTGAACGCGTATTTCAGGGCATCTATCAAGTTTAGTGATTCGGGAGAGTGCTATCCAACATATCTTCCCTTCCTATCGCCGCATTATTTATTGTCCCTCACTTTCGACTATTCTGAGAAACTGGTACCCTCTCGATTAAATATTTTAGACATCACTACATTCCAGCTTATGCTTACATGCATATTAAAGTGTTTAGTTTGATGGCACCAAGGAAATGAAACCAACTAAGCGTGGAGATATGTAATTTTGCTGTTATAGGCTTATGTCTATCCGGGATGCACGTCGCATTCTTCCAAATCACACGAATCTTGAAAGACTTCCTTATAATGAAAAGAATTGTAGTAGGCCTACGTCTCCCTCAAATTGCAGACCACATTTGCGACCGGGGGATTCAATGGTCTTTAGCAGTTTTGGTCTGTAATTAGAATAATAAAGACAATAGAAATTTGTAAATTCAATTACTGACCATAATTACATACAATTCCGTAACCAGCTATTGGGACAGTTGGGACAGTCCCACACAATTTTTCTAATGGGTCCACAAAGAATGGGTCTACATTTTAATAATGGGTCCAGATTTCTCATATTTTGTGTAAAATGGGTCAATTTTAAAAAAAAATGGGTCCAAATTATTCATATTTTTGCATAAAATTGGATAACTTTTAAGAAAATAGGTCCATATTATTTGAATTTATACGTAAAAGTGGGTGCACTCTGATATTGTCCCACACTGTTTGAAAATCCTGGCTACGGCATTGATTACACAATTATTTTGGAATGTCTGTCTGTGAATCCGTTCTCTTATGTTTCTGATATACCGTATATAATATACCAGTTGGTTAAAGCGTCTCGTAGACAACTGAAGGTCCCGGGTTCGAATCTCGGTTTGGGAAACTTGTTCGTACTCGCACATTCCCTTTCTTTGCCCAAAAGGAAATTTGTTGAGTTAGCATAGCTCATAAAATACTAATACAGAACATGTAGCGCTAGGTACACATTGGCGTAACAAAAAGGTACGAGTCCCCACGCTAAGGCTTCTTCGGGGCACTACTGGAGCCGCCCCTGGCATTACCACGAACAACGACATAACATACAATTTGGGACCATTAGGTCGATAGAGTTTGCTAAGTGGTCCCTTTAAAATATTTTAGACATCACTACATTCCAGCTTGTACTTAAAGTATGCGTATTAACTACGTTTTCAAAAAATTAGAACTTCATTTTGGGAAACTAGATCTACATTTTGAGAAATTTACGCCTAGGTTTTGATAAATTAGACATTGAATTTTGCAATTACATTTTGATTTTAACATGGACTTTTGCTGCGTATGGCACCCCATAGTATTTATCCTAGATAACTTCCCTAAAAAATGAATGGGCTATAAGCCTAATTGTTCCGGTTTTTAAAAAATAGAAAAGAACAATCCAGAAAATTGCCGAGGGATCTCCTTAATTCCAATTTTAGGAAAAATTTTCTTTCAAATTCTCAGCTCAAGATTAACAAAATTTACAGAAGATAATAGTATTTTGTTTGAGGAACAAGCAGATTTTCGAAAAGAGTATCAAATATCTGATAATATATTTATTTTGGATACTAGCCTATTATTTCTAGATGGGGTTTAAGTTGCGTCTATGTGGTATTGAAAAACATATGTGTTGAGGAATTTAGTTTACATTCTAGGCTAAGGTTATTCATTCTGTATAAAAAAGAAGTAAATTTAAGTTATCATTATACAAATATTAGTAATTTTCAACGCAGACGGTTATTGACAAAGTTAAGATTAGGGATTTTGGAACTAGAGATTGAAAAAGGGAGGTGGGAAAATATTGATAGAGACAAAATGAACAATTTATTTATTTTTATCCATCTATTAACAAGCTCGGTTTATTATTTTCAAAAATATGTCCATACTAATCTGATTTAAAAGCAAATATATTCCACAATTTATTTATTTATTTATATCTAGTAACAAGCTCGGTTTATTATTTTTAAATACAAAATATATTAATATTTAGCAAAATACGTCTACTTTACGTTTGAAAAAAGGAAGAATGTATTATGTTACAGTAAATTATGTTTTGTATTAGGGCCGATGGTCCATGTACTTGAATAAATTACTTGAATAAATTCCCTGTATAAAGAAAGAAAGTAAAGTATTTGCAACTGAATTTGAACTTTAAAATGTAAGTTGGAATGTTGTTAGTTTTGTTTAGCTATTTGGAGAAACCTTTCTTGAATTGTAAATTGAATTATATTTCTTAATTTTTTATATGAATTTACTACCTTTTATATGTTGCAGTGTATAAACAAAGATTTTCTGATGTAATTTTTTTTATATATTGGACCAATAAAAATTGAATTGAATAAGAATATTGTCTGCCGATGGCACCAGCGTGATAATGTTCACGAGATAGCAGCTCTATTAATAGTGGTGGCGCGTACAGTTTGTGACGAATAATGTATGAATTGATAACATATTTCCGGAGAGGATGAAGATTTCTTTATATTTACTGTTATCTATTATTTTTAATTATGAAAATATTCAGGACACTTTTAAAGTTCAAAATTATTATAACATGAAGACCGGAGATATATGTCTTTTCGATTACGTCAATTGTCACGAATGCATCCTCACACTCATGGCGAGAAAAATAAATAAGGTTGCTACCCCAAGTTGAGCTCATCTATGAAATTGCACAGCATCTTAATTTATAGGTTATACCGGTACTTTATCAATATATTTTTAAAGATGTTTATGCAAGACTTTAAGAAGAAATAATCCAACTATAAGAGGGCGTGATAGCCCATTGTTTTCGAAGAGGCTAGTCATAGTTTATAATGGTGAACGATCACTTTCTTTTTTGGAGTTTTAATTCTATATTGAATTTATTAGCTATTATATACCGTATATCCACATAAGTAAACAGATGCAATAACAAGTTGAAGTCTAACGAAACGTCTTTTACTTCTCACTCAGTGGCGTATCTAGATATTTGACAGCTTCAGCCGTGAAAGTATTTAAAAATACACGTGAAACAATATACAGGTTTACCATCAACTTTAATATTGCATTGTAACTGTATAGTACTGTAGTAACCAAACTACTGTGTAGCTAGGGTGTGTACTAGACAATACATACCAAGTACGTTGGCATGCAACAACACATAGCAGTGGCCATTCCCCCTGGGGTAAGGCATGGAACTTTCTATTTGACATCAAAATTCTCCCCATTTAAAAAAATATATTAATAATTTACAGGGGCGTCGGAAGCTATTTGTATTGGTCTGGCCAAATATACATAATCATCATTGCATTAACATGACTTCTTTTCATTAGCTTTGTCTTTGTCTATAGCTCAACACACGCACTATTCTATTATATCAATCATTCATACTTGTACTAAATATATCATTTAACCATTCATGCTTTATCATTTATATTTGTCACCATGGGATTTCATAAATATTAACATACGTACAAGTAATAGTAGTTAAACATTGATTTAACAGTAGAAATGATATATTTAAAAATGATGTTTTACACTAGCCGATGTATTACCATACGGCCTGCTAGTATGTTGAAAAATACTCTAAAAGAATTGACACGTATTCGTCTCGAACCAGGGCCATGCCATATCTCAGCTACGGGTTGTACGCATGTGTATTGGGCGGCCTGGACCATGCCATAGTAATTTTTTAATCAAAAAAGTATAAATTTTAATTTATTGATTGATAAGTAGGCCTATCTATCAGTTAATAAGTATCAAATCAAAATTGCTGATTTTCCCTTGCGTTTGTCCTACCACCCTGACCGGGACTGTTGTAGGGCCTGAGTAGAACCCATGTAGAAACGTACAGTACCTTATTCTAATATTGACCCTCCACACAAAGTTGATGGCCCTGATTTCTATTGCTCTGTTGAGTACTTATCACCTGGTAGATCTGTCCATATGATGGGAATACCTACATACATGGTCCTCCTGCCATTAATAAATCAAAAATTTACTAAATAATAATACTAAAAAATATACTAGCAGTCTGTTATTTGAAAATCTAACGTATTCACCTAGCTTAATTCATAAGACATTTGATAGGTTTACTAAATAATGCATAGCATATTGTACCTTGTGCCCCTGTGTATTCATAACACGTTAATTTATTTAGGCTTCATCTTTTTATAGGCTATGTATTTCACAGTCAACTCGTATAAATATAATAGGCGCACATTCATTTTTATTCATATTGCATTATATACGGTAATATAATTTTGTTTCTGTTTCTTGCATTTTCATTTATTTATGGAGGAATATGCATACTGTATCCTGTGTATACATAACACATGTTTTATTTAATTAGCATGCTGTCATTATTTTATAGCAAAATGCTAGGTTTTTTTAAATATAGTTTTAATCTTTACTAAAATGGCTGGTCTGTTTCTGAGATAAACAGAGTAAATTTTAAACAGTGATTTTTATTTTGACTTTTTACTACTTTGCTATTTTAAATTGTTAATATCTTAACGTATTTCTCGTCATTGCCAAGTTGTTTTGTCGTGTGATTATATCCTTCTTAACCAAGACTGTTGCAAAGGAAAAACAAATTCATATTTTAAAATGGACAATAAAGTGTTCTTTAATCTAGAATCATTTTTTAGGTATTTCACAACATCTGTCAACTTGTATAAATATAATAGACTTATAGTCATTGTTATTCATATTGCATTATATAATGTGTTCGTGTTTCTTGCACTTTATTTATTCATTTATTGAGGAATAAGCATCTTATTTCATATAATTACGGAATTGATAAGAAATTTTGAACAATTTATTTATATAATTTTTGCAATACACTGTGTTTCATATTATTTTAAAAATTAATTGTGATTTGGTCATTATTTTTCTAGATATAGCATTCTTAAACTGTGTGATGACTGCACTCTCGAAAAAGGGCCCATCGGAACCTAGTTTCACCACTGGGAAGTGGCAGGTCCCAGCCGGCTCCCTCCAAATTTGAATGTGCAAGTTATGTTTGATTGCGTCAGAGAAAGTAGAATTTGGCTTACAAACGTTATTTAGTTGTAAATTATTGGTCCGGCCAAAACCGGACCAGCCTGACCGCTTCCGACGCCCTTGATTTAGCAAAATACGTCTACTTTTCGTTTGAAAAAAGAAAGAAGTGTATTATGTTACAGTAGATTATGTTTATTATTAGGGCCAATGGCCCTTGTACTTGAATAAATTCTTTGAATAGGTGAAAGAAAATAAAGTATAGGCAACTGAATTCGAACTTTAATTATAAGTTGGAATGTTGTTAATTTTGTTTAGCTATTTGGAGAGAAATCTTCCGGTAGTGTAATATTACAATTTTATTTAACCTTTCTATTTAAATTGTAAATTGAATTGTGTTTCTAAATTTTTTATATATTGAATTTACTACCTTTTATATGTTGCAGTGTATAAACAAAGATTTTCTGATGTATTTTTTAAATATATTAGACCAATAAAGATTGAATTGAATTGAATAAGAATATTGTCTGCTGATGGCACCAGCGTGATAATGTTCACGAGATAGCAGCTCCATTAATAGTGATGGCGCGTACAGTTTGTGACGAATAATGAATGAATTGATAACATATTTCCGGAGATGTTGAAGACTTCTTTACATTTACTGTTATCTATTATTATTAATTATGAAAATAATCAGGACACTTTTAAAGTTCAAAATTTTTATAACATAAAGACCGGAGATATATGTCTCTTTGATTACGTCAATTGTCACGAATGCATCCTTACACTCATGGCGAGAAAAATAAATAAGGTTGCTACCAAAAGTTGAGCTTATCTATGAAATTGCACAGCATCTTAATTTATAGGTTATACTTTATCAATATATTTTTAAAGATGTTTATGTGAGACTTTAAGAAGAAATAATCCAACGTCGCGTTTAGTTTCAATAAAAATAACAAAAAATAAACACTAAAAGAAGATGGTTGCATGTTGCATTTTATGGACAACTAGCATTAAGTTCAGGTGCTGTCGTTTTTGATAGCATTTTCATATAATTTCTTTATAACAGAAAACTATTTAGAAACCACTAAAATGTGATGCCCCTCACAGCATTGGGGAGGGGCAGTTAAAGTAAAGTTTTACTGTAACTCATTGAGAAACACAAAACCGACTGTGCTTGACGAAAATCGGCTGTGTTTGTTAACCGACTGTGCCTAAAAACCGTATGTTTGAAATCGACTCTTTTTGAAAGGTGCCATTTTAACGTTTCATATAAAACCAAATGCGAAAGTACGTTTAATGTTGCTCACCTGGACAGACAATGCGGAAGTACATAAGTAAACCATTATACCAGGCCCTAGCGTGACTTAATTTGTGGGAGGTTCGTTTCAGTGGAAAGTGGACCCTTATCTCCGATACTCTGGTATGGAGAACATTGTAAATATATCAATTTTTCGATTTTAAATGCAGACCTTCTCCAGTTTTTGGGCGGTTCGTCGTAACCACCTTACCCGCCTACGCTGCCTGTATACCTCAATTCGCTAGTTCTAAAGAGGTCCTCGGTAAATTACTGTGATTGCAGGCCCCGAAATAAGCGTAACTATTATTAATATTATTATTATTATTATTATTATTATTATTATTATTATTATTATTATTATTATTATTATTATTATTATTATTACTATTATTATTATTATTATTATTATTATTATTATTATTATTATTATTATTATTATTATTATTCTATATGTTATTTTTACTCATAATAAACAAAAATTCTTTCTTTATTAAGTTTGTATTTCCAGTGGCAGATTTAAAAAAATGTGTGTGGTGGATAGCCCAGCAAACCCTTAAATATTTGGGGTGGTCTTAGATCCTCCATTTAGGCCCCCTCTATTTTACATTCTTTGGAACGCCATTGATTTTCATAGACATAAATTCGTAAAGTGAACACTAGGTGCAGTATATTACAGCCGATGCCTGTCCAGCACTTGCAATTCTGAGGTTTAGTGCAGTATACGAACAGAAACAGAAACAGAAACACAAATAATACATACTTGTTTTCTGTCTATAAAATCAATCGTACTGATAATTAATTGTTTATTTTGGACAACAAGCGTAAACTTATATCAGTAGCAGTAATGATGTCAAACTTGATAATTCTTGATTATATTGATTACAATTGGTGAACGCATTAACTGAATTTTGAAGTAAATCTCTAATGTCGGGTATTCCTGTGTTACATGGATTCTAAATTGAACAAATCAAGGTTTACAGTAATTAGACATTACATATTTAATATTATGTTTATGTATTACACATTTGAATTATAATTATTAAAAAAAAATCATACATATACTTAATGTTCTACCCCTTGAATATTATTTATTTCCTGCCTTGATTTATGCATTGTGTGTGTGGTTCTATGTTTTCTTAATAACTTAGGACACGGGTGATCATCATACTGATTAACCTGAAAATGCATTATAGACACTAATTACTCCAGGTATAGAATCAATAATATAATTCTAAATCATATTACTGTACATACATTAGAGTTTAATGTTGTTTTAACTGTTTTGTACGGTTGTACTTCCTGCTGGGCATATTCCTTATATTAATCTTGAGTTTATAACTTATTGTGTATCTCTATTTTATGCAGTTTTATATATTTAAAAAAATATATAATAAAAAATGTATATTTAAATCTCTTTAACTTCTATCTATTTTTGGTCAACTTTAATTAACAAAATACAGAACAGTGATCCTTAATCAATGTAGAGAAGCCTGTAAAATTCAGGTAATCGAACATGCAATAATGTGCATTGTAGTGTGTGCTATTTTGTATTCCAGTGTAACAATTGCCAAGTTTGACACTTTGCTAAGTTTTTTTTTAGTAGGCAATGGTATCTTAACTATTTTGTTTGCACATTAAAAGAAAATAAAAACAGTATTCCCCGTTAGGCGACGTATTTGGCCCTTTTGGAAACCCGCCATACCGTGCCCAAAATTATGCAGTTTTTACGCATGCGCTAGAGTTTTGCGTTGTAAAGAAACTCAATCTATGACGAGTATTTCCTCCATGGAATACTAATCACACACAAACTAATTTTCGAGTATCAAGCATTCTCTCAGTCTAAATGGATGAATGTCATATTTACTGATTTAAAGTATAAATATTACATATACTGTATTTATATACAAATAATGTATCTATATTTCAAGCATATGGGCCTACATAATGTTTAGATGTGCAAATAAGAATATACAAATGTATCGAATAAAATCAATATTTAAGAAGACTTTGCGATACTGTGTTTCCTCCATGAAACGGAAAGGTATTCCGATTACAGATATAATAGTGTGCTTCTCATGTGTATACACACATTATATAGGCCCTACCTATTTACAAAACAAAAATATAGTGGTGAACCTGCACAAACCGCAAGCCCAATGCCTCTGAAATGGTTGGCTATATTTAATAAAACGTCATTGATCTTGTTTTGTATCCGTTCATGCGTTCTGCCTAGTGGGTGGAGCTAACAAAGCTTGGAACACTTAATTGTTGTGTTGTCCATTGATCTCTTCAGTAACATCTCGATGGTCTGATACATCTGAAATGCGGTAAGTACCATTTAAAGAACACATGCCTATTATCATTAGTATATCTGTTGCTATTATCGAATCTCCGTTAGAGCCGAAATTTGATCAGTAAACTTTTCATTCAATTAAATTTATTTATTTGACCAAGTTGAAAAAAACCAGTACAATAAAAAACAAGCAGGGCTACAGCCGGCAGAAGAACAAGTTCAATTTATATACCAAAATGTTTGTATAATGTTAGCTTTCAGAAATTGCATCATCTTAAAATTGCTGTTAATTTTGTTTAACTTAACTTTAGTATTGGAAAATGTTCTCTACCTCGAGTGTAAAAACTAATTAGTTCAGTAGAAATGGCACAAGTATCTTACTTCTAAAATAAAATGGTAACTAATTATTTTTTAATCTATAATAGAACTTGAAATTTGTGAATATCATTGACGTTCAATAGGTTAAGATTTTTAAATAACTGATGATCAGAGTGTGCATTGAATTTACTTTTGGCAATAATTCTAACAGCCTTTCTCTGTAAGTTACGTAAGTCTGGCAGTATGGTGACCCCAAAGTAAAATTTCGTAATTCATGAGACAAAATTAATGATAAATATAAATAGTTTTGGCGGAAGAAAATGCTTAGGCCTAAGCTTGTTTGAAATTCCTACTGATTTGGATATTTTCTTTCCAATATTGAAATGACTGCCCTATTTTAAGTGCTTAATGATTATAATACCAAGGAAGTTAATTTCCTCAACAATTTTAATCTGTACCCTCAATTATTAATTTAGGGAGTTCTATCCTTTTTTGTGGTTGATAAAAAATACTTGGCGTTTAGTTTTCTTTATATTTAGAGAAAATGAATTTAAATGTAACCATTGCAACACTTTGCTAAGGTCTAAATTGACATTTTAATGTTTCAAAAACCCTCGCCTCTGAATGAGGAGACTGCCACACCTTGCTAAGGTCTAAATTGACATTGTAATTTTTCAAAAACCCTCGCCTCTGAATGAGGAGACGAGGGTATTGCAATAGCACGCGTCTGTCTGTGTGTGCGCATATCTGCTGTGGTGTGTTTTGTCCTTTCGGTCGCATAATTCAAAAACTACTGAATTGATTGACTTTAAAGTCTTCCACTCTGACTAAGGCCTATTACATGTATCTCGGTCCTCATCGAAGTTGGTTCTGGTCGGAAGTAAAATGTAGATTTAAGAAGGTTATATATTTTTCGGTTGAATTCAATTCAGGCCAGCGGACTAGAAGCAGTCCGATTGAAAATTCAATAGTTTCTTCCTTGTAGCATGATTATATTTTTCCAGAAAGTTTCATTCAGGAGTTGATCAGTTGTTGGGATAGGCCTTTCTGATGGGACGTTTACTGTTAAATGGCCCTCATGTCCACACAATACTCCTGATCGTCACAAAAATTTAATCATTTCATTATTGGACCTTGACAAACCTTTATGCAAAGTTCAATTTTGCTATTGATTAGTTTTTTATATTTAGGTCTGAGACTTTAGAACTTTAAATGCCCCTCAAATTCACATCCGAAATGGGATCGCCACCAGCACTTTATATTTCTTTCTTGTAAATTAAATTTCACGGAAGTTTCATTCAGATCAGTTGATTACTTTTTCAAATATTTGGTCTTGGACGTTTTTTCTTTAAATGGTCCTTATATTCACCCCCTACGCCAGATCGTCACCAAAAGTTAATCTTTGAAGAAATATACCATTAAAACCCAGTCAGAGTACGTCAGAAATTCAAATGACCCTCGAATTTACACCCTAAACTGGACCGTCACCAACACATAACTTTGTAACTGGTTAAAGTTGTATTCAGATCAGTTGACCAGTTCTTAAAATATCTTGTGTAGAGTGTTTTTCCTCAAAATGGATGCGAAATGGCTTTCAAAAATCCAATGAATGAAAGTTTTGGAATCCTTGGGTAGTCAATACAAAATACTAATCTTGAACAATCTGTTGAATTCGAGAAAATAATAAAAACATTTGAAAAGTAAACTTTCCGAGAAATGGCCGATATGTCGATACACCATCTTTGTTTTCATACGCACATTCTAAAAACCCACTTCGAAAAAAAACCGCGTCTATTTTTCCGACTGTAAGTGATTTTTTATTGGTCAATATCGAATTGCCATTTTTCACGAATAATCTCACCTACGAAAACATAAACAAGATGCCAAACGCCTGTTGTAGGTTGTTGCAACAGTTTGTTTGTTCTCTTTCCAAACAAGAATAAAGATATAGAAACGTTTAATAAGTGGGTAAAGTTTGTAAGTACAATGAGGAATAATTACGTTTGGAAACCATGCACAAGTTATACAGCAGCAACTTTTTACCACAGAAGATAAAATGAAATAGGCCTAGGCCTACCCTCTCATGCAGGAGATCAGAAATGGGCAAACGGGGGGTGAACTGAAAGTAATGTTCAGGCTGGAATCGAAAGCTTCTCCTACCACCGGCGCGGCAAGGAAAGGAAAATGATGAAAAGATGAAGTTCAAGAAAGGCCATCCTAAAGTTAAAAAAGAGATCTGATTACCGCTGAAGACGGGACGTTGAAAGTGTAAATGGGCCTAGACCTAGTTTTTGCACAGAAAATCGCTGGGAAATTGGGTGAGCAAAATTAATCTTAGGGCCTAGGTCTAGGGATTACTATTATTATTTACATTCAGTGGCGTAACGCCTATGCTCTATCATGCGGCGGTCCGCAGGGCCCCGGATTCTAGAGGCCCCAAAGGGGCATTACCCAGGTTCCTCGATTTAGCACCCTGACCAAAAAGGACTGATAAATAATAATGTGTCTTTGAAATCGACTGTAAGGCATATATAATATTGTAACGATTACAGAAAGGGGCCCCGTTGGCCCGACGGGGCCCCCCTCTTGGCATAAAGGGGCCCCACCAAATTTGTCAAAAAATGGAAATAAAAAGAAAATTTATATTCACAATTTTAAGTCTGTGAAGTGCCATTTCCGGCCATCTAAAGGTGCCATATTCATAAATTTTCTTACTTCAGCCCCAACTATGGTGGGTATGAGGTGGTAGGCCTATAGACTCTCCAACTGTGAAAGTTCCTCCCTGTCCTCAATTCTCTGGATCCATTTTATATCATTTATTCGTCGTTAAAAACATTTAGAATAACAATGCACATCTAAAATCCCACGATGGAATTGGTGACCTGGACCAAAAAAAAAAGCCTCCAGTTTCAGAAATACACAGGGCCCCTGGCCCCATCGTTACTTCACTGTTTAAATTTAGTAGGGTGGGTCTAGGCCTACGACTAGTTGGATCATAGAGGTATCAGGCGCGGATCCAGGATTTTCCCTGAATCTTATGATCAGCTTTTTATATGGTGTCTGGATCTCTTTGTATTTCTTGGGTCTCATCCGCCACTGCATGGGGGATCCTCTAACGCTCATGTGACGTACGGTAGTTGTTAAAACAAATATTGCTTTTTACGGAATTTCTATAAGAAAAGATAAACGAACAAGTTCTTCATACGTGCCAACCGTTCCGATTTAATCGGGATCGTCCCGATTTCCGATATCAAAAACACCAAAAGATCGGGACGTCCCTATTTTTAGAATTAAAAAAAATTACATTGTAAGAGAAGTATCCACTACTTGCCAGTATGATGAAGGGAAGTCCGTAGTTTCCCGGGTATAATCCATTCCCACCCCCATGAATGCGAAATTGGCCCGATTTGGGGGTGGGGGAGGGTGAGATTATACCCGGGGTAAATAGTTAGCATTGTAGAATTTTTTTGGACTCAGTCCATATATAACAGTATAAGGGCTATGCAATGTTATAATAAGATATGCCAATGCTCATTTTAGAGTTTCTGGTTTACCTTGCTGATGTGTCGTTGATGATACGACAAAATATTCAACATTTATTCTTGTGGATTTATATTACTTTATTAGTCATCTTAATACGCTTTATCTATTACAATGAGAGTGAAAAATCAAGCTATATTTGTTTGACTTATGTTTCTGGTTTATTCAATACGGTTATCTTTTCCACCTTTGGATACTAGCTTAGGTCTATATGAATTTTCATTTTCACAAATAATTTTTATTTCTCAATTAATTTTTGTGGTTATTAGAAAAACCAGGAAAAAGGTGACTACTTCGAATTTGAGCAATTCTACCACCGTTGTTTTCTGCTTGGAATTTATTGTAAATAAAACAAAGAATGTTTCATCCATCATTCATAATCATAGCTCGTAAACAAGTTTTATTTATAAATACTTCTTTAAAAATATGTTGAAGATCCAAATATAAAAAAGACAGGCCTAATTAAAATAAAATATACTTAAAGTACATAAATTATTAATTAAATGTCAGAGTGAGAATTTGTACATGAATTAACCTTTTGGTAGCTTATTCAAAGATCATGGCATTTATTTACAATTGCACCAGATATCTAAGCCAATGTATATTCTATAATTTTAACACCGTGATATTTTATTGATAGAACTGATCAAATATTTGAAGATGTCCCGAAGGTTTTTTAGAAGTTGCTCTTCAAGTGACCGCAGCGGAATCAGCGATGAAGATGGTGCTTCAATGAGTGTTTTTTACATTCCGTCAGTTATTCCAACCCAGGTAAGTTGTGCCTTATCTATTTTAATGTTTAATATATTCTATAATGTTCCTGACAAATATGTTGATTGTTGTTGTTTACGTCTTATGTAAATGTATTACTCGTATAAATAGGAAGACAATTGGATCGCCTCCAAAATTAAGAAGAAAGAGTGTGCACGATATGTTGAAGACCAAAACGAAAAGTAAGTCATAATACCTTTTAGTAAATTGCTTTCAATTATTACACGGATGTTATCAAATTTATTAAAATTTACGGTTTGTTGATTAGACTGTCTGCATTAGACTGTCTCTGTAATTTAGTAGTGATATGATCTCCTGAATATATTTCCTATTATTTTCAAATGTACAGATTTTTTATCGACACCATATAGAAAAAATACAAATGACCAATGGCTAAAACGACTCTTATATTTAGTTATTTATTTATTTGGTATTTTGTACAGATGTCATTGTGGTAGGCGAATGAGTGAACATTTCATAGAAGAGACACAGAGCATCCAATCAGGCAATCAGGCATTAGAGGTAAAGTTTGGAGGTTAATAGATAAACTATATGAAAAAGTAACAGGTAGTGTACAGATGGGTAGAATTGACACAGATACATTTGAGATTCATCAGGGGGTTAAACAAGGCTACGTATTATCACCAATTCTATTTAATATTTTTATTAATTAAATTAAGAAATTACTTGTTTCACATGATTTGGGTGTAAGGTTTGATGGAAATTGGTTAGGTGGTTTATTCTGGGCAGACGATATCGCAGTGCTTGCAAACAATGAATTTGAATTGAACAAACGCTGTATTTAGCCTATACTTTTGCTAATGAATGAAAACTTAATTTTAATTTTAAGAAATCAAATCTATTAGTAATTGGAAAACGTATGAAGGAGAGAAGAAAAAGGAAGGAGAAAAATGGAAATTAGGAAATGGCTATATTAATGAAGCCGATTCATATAATTACTTAGGTGTGCTTATTTCTTGAAATTTAAATGATCACAAGCAATTTGAAAATGTTGTAAAGATTGATTGCTTATATCAAGTCTATTATTGACAATTTCGATAATTTCATAGGGTATATTTTGGTGATATTCTTTGGAGGACAATTGCCCTCCCTTCAATTAATTATGGGTCAGATGTATGGTGTACCACAAATAAACCAGATATAGATAAAATAGAAAAACTTCAATTACAGATGGCTACTTATATTCTAAAGGCCACCACGATCTGTAATTTATGGTGAACTTGGCTGGATACCAATTCAAATCATGCATGATATTTCTCGGGTTAAATATTTTGGTCGCTTAATTAAAATGGAATCATATCATTGACTAAGAATACTTTTTAATGCAACTAAACTTTTTGATTGTGATCCTAAAGAATTTCGTTTCCGTTTATTAAATGTCTTTATGATATCTTTACGAAATGTGAATCAAAGGACCTTCTAGAATACCTATTTAATAATTGTGACAATACATATTGGGTTAATCCTTTAATTGATAAAATAAAAGGAATATTTAATAATGAATGGAAAGAGAATGTTGCTAGTAAGACATCTCTCACAGACTTTGTTCTATTTAAGGACACAATAAAAATTGTAAAAGATTTATTAGATAAATTAGATTTTGAAGGAGTACCCCTAAAATTTAAACTTCGCTGGAACACGTTGCCTTTGGATAACAGATTATCTAGATGGTCTGAAGAAAATGATGGTTTTTGTACACTTTCTAACATTAATCAAGAGGAAACTTTAAGACACTTTCTGTTTATTTGTCTTGCTCTTTCAAACATAAGATTAGAAGAGTTGGACAAGCTTGAACATGCATTAATGAATTATAATAATATCTGGAATGAATTCTCAAACTCTACTATCGACAATAAACTGCATTATGTTTTAGGATCAACAGCTATTCCTCTACCTAATAAAGTAGAGCAGATTTTTGATAAATTTTGTAAACTTTATGCAAAGAGAGCTTGAAAAAAGAGATCAGAAATTAAGCATGTTCAATCCTTATTGTAAATTAAGTTCTGTATTGCTGAACATTGTGTATTATTTTTGTTATTATGTAGCTAGTCTTAATTGTTATTTAGTTAGAGACAGGAGAAAGCTCTTTGAACTTTCTTGGTTTCCAAGGGCTACCTGCTCTCTCATTTCTGTGACCTGCATTTGTTTTTAGTTAAGAGTTCATATGTGGTTTTATGTATATTTTTATATGCATATTTCTCCTTTTTATGTATTTGTTAAGTTAAGTTTGTACCTTTTTATTTATGAACGCACCGATTGCCATTGAGTGCCACCGATCTAAAGGTGTAAGTTCAAATGATTAAAGTTAAAGTAAACACTGGGATAAACGGATAGATGTGCAAGAGTATCTAAATTATTCATTTGGAGAGATAGACTTTTTAATCGAATCGGCATCATCTTCTAAAGTGGCACATTTACGTATTAGATGTCAATGGTAAAATCTAAAAGAGCCTCAAATATTTCATCTGCTTATTTTTAAACAATGATCAGTTAAGTTATCTTATATATCAATGAGACAGTTGAATTGAGAGCCGAAATTTTAAGTCTGCGGTGTGCATTGTGCTTGTGTCTGGAAGCAATATTCTTTATCCACAATGTAACCCATGAGTATTATTATTAAGTATTAATTGTTATAATATAATAATAATATTTTATATTAAATTTTCCAATACAAATTATTAATTGTAACTGTTATCTTTTAGAGAATGTCCCTTATATCAACATGTATATTTTTTTATTTACCATATGTTGTTAACCTTTCTTTTAGTGTGTTCGATTAATATCCATCCTGACAAGTTTGTTGTTTTATTGTTGTTTACGCCTTATGTTAATGTATTTATAGGAAGAAAAATGGATCGCCTCCAGAATTAAGAAGAAAGAGTGCACACGATATGTTGAAGACCAAAACGGAAAGTAAGTCATAATACCTTTTAGGTATTTTGCTTTCAATTATTACACGGATGTTATCAAATTTATTAAAATTTACGGTTTGTTGATTTTATATGCGAAAGTCTACATTAGCCTGTCTCTGTAATTTAGTAGTGATATAATCACCTGAATAGCCTGAATATATTTCCTATTAATTTCAAATGTACAGATTTTTTATCGACACAATATGGAAAAAAATACAAATGACCAATGGCTAAAACGACTCTTCCGAAAAGATGGTGCGCTATTAGAAACATAAGATCAACAGGATAACATTTATTGTTCAATAAAACAACTAGAAGTTTGTTTTCCTGTATAAATACAAAGACACAAAGCAATTACAATTGAAATACAATTTATAAAAAATGTTTGAAAAGGTCATGCTGATATTAGGTGATAAAGTATATATTCCAGCCCTTTTTTTTGGGGGGGGGGGTGATGGAATTAAACCAGTGTTCCAAGAATATCAGGCAAATGGTTGAGCCACACCCACTAACACGCACATATACTTTTACCTACCGTCAACTATTTTAGTCGACTGCCGACTGAGCTACCAAGAAACAGAAATTCATCTAAATCTAATGTAGTATACATATAATAATTTGTATATACCCTTTCCTAACTTTTTTATAATTGTAGTGAGAGTTTCATTTCCAGACGTTTAGAGGTGACATAATGTTCATACAACTAAAAATAAGGAACTAGACAGTTATATAAGAGAAAGTTCCTGGGCGTTAGATCTGCACATATACCACAACGTATCCATTGTCTAATGGTGTGATACTCGCCTTGAAAGCAAGAGGTTGCAGGTTAATCACGCCAGAGACACTTATTCATACAACTGAAAATAAATAACATTTCGTTAAAAAATATCCTATTCGAGCACTGTTATTATTATTCATCTATTTGTATGTATATATCAGTGGCGTAGCAAAGGGGGTATTCAGGTACTAGTGTAATACCTTAAACATTTTAAAAAGTATGTTTTTATGTTCTCCCTATTTCGAAAAATAACGAACACAGCAACATTTAGCATTATTACGCAGATTTTACATTATAAGTGACACGATTGACCTTCCATAGAAAAGGTATTTGTATGACGTAAGTAATACCTAAACAGCTATTTTCACAATGGTACACGCATTTGTGGCGATACACCCACCTCATAATATTGTTTATAATGAATAAGTTATCAATAAGTGCCAGGAATATGGCACATCTAAAATGCATTTATGATTGCTTTGTTTGAAATCTCCGATTGCCAAACGCTGTGTGAAGGCGAATGATAGCTAGGAATTCGAGTCAACTCGGACCCAGTTAACTTTTCCCCACGTCAACTCGACCCCCAAGTCAACATGGCCCAATGTCAATTTGGGCCCAAGAAAACTTTGCCCTAATTCAACTTGGCCCCAAGAAGAAAACTCGGCCCCAATTTACTCTATATTTAGGAAATAATTACCAAAAAATATTTGAATACAAAGACGAACTATGCCAAAATGAGTGTTTAAATCGTTGCTATTGATTTTCTGTTTTTATTGTCATCCACATAACAATAATAACAACTGCATTAATAAAACATTTCTAAATAATATTATTAATAACAATAAAAAGAAGTAATATAGATTACTGCTTTTTATTATTAATAACAATAAAAAGCAGTAATATATATTATTATAATTATGCTTATTTCAAAGCCTACAATCACAGTGATGTAATCAAGTACGTCAGATAACGTCAGGGACTCCAAACCTACCTGAAAAATTGTAACAATCATGTATGTGGGTTATTAAGTTCAGCCGATCCCCAATTTCGAGCAAGCCTCCTCTTAAAAACTAATCCCTAGCTTGCATTACCATCGAAATCATGATAAAGAATGTACTTACTGTACTTCTTTTCGCACGGTACCCGTCATGGATAAATCAATATTTTTATGAATGCTATTCTGCACAAAATAAGTATAAGTGGGCATGTTTTATTTTCTTTTTTTTTCTTTGTCGACGGATGTCGACAAAGTACCCCCCTCGCCTCCCGGGGAAGGGGGATCTCCCAGTTAAAAAGGTCGAATTTCCCGATGAAAGCAAAGTAAGTGGGGCCAAGTTTGTGAAAAAGGGGGTTTCAGAGGGGGGAATTCGATTTTGACGATCTTAGAGAGTAATATATAGATGAGAAAAATCCAGTGATATTTAAGTTCACAAAAGGAAAAACAACGTTTGGAGAAATTATATTATAAAAACAAAACCTCCAAAAGAATATGCCTAATGCATTAGGTCTAGTATAGTAGAGACGACCTAGCCTCCAGGTATTCAACCTATTTAAGGTGGTGTGGCCAGCTCCAATCTTTTGAAACGAGAGGCCAATAATTCTGTACGTCCATTTTTTCAATGTCGGTGACAGATTTTTCGCTGACAGATGTTTTGTTTGTGGAGGACTGGTAGTCATCATGGAAAATCGTTATTTACACCTATACATACATGCATACCCACTTTTAATATGTAAATCATACAATATAAGATTCTGCTTAAAATATACATACAATCCCATAATAAACACATGTTCATCTTTTTATTAAATATTTTAGTACTATAGAAAATAAGAGTTTTTAATAAATAACATAATATAGGATTAAATGGCAATTTTTAAATTGGTACAAATTGAGATAAAAAGAAAGACAAGATACAAGATACAATGTAACTTTATTGCAAATTTAAGAAAAATTGAAACGTACAATATGATATTAAAATGTTTAAAATACACCAGAATATGACGTATTACATTATAAATTAATGGGTATATACAATTTAATAAATGAGGAATTAATCAAGTTGATTATATACAGATTGAATATGTTATTTTATAAAGAGGGCCTACAATTAGACACATAATAATAATAATAATAATAATAATAATAATAATAATAATAATAATAATAATAATAATAATAATAATAATAATAATAATAAGTCCATACTTCTATAGCACATTCAGCAAAAAAGCCTCAATGTGCTTTACAAAAAGAAAAGATAACAAGCAGTAAATAATTTTGACTTAAACTAAAACAGTTCAGAAAAAAAAAAAACATTTGCGCTGTCGGTATAAGTATCCAGAACAGGGCTCCACCCACCGATGTTAAAAACAACGTCGCTGTCACACTGATGCATCATTAACCACCCCAGATGAAATAAGGGAAAACATATCATGCATATTCAGCGTTGTTAAACAGAAAAGTTTTTAGTAGGGTTTTGAAAGACTGGATAGAAACAGCCGATTTGATGTACTGAGGAGGACCATTCCATAGTTTTAGGGCGACAATTGCAAACGAACGAGAGCCATTTAAACTCATCTTCATTTTCGGAAATTCGAGATTGAGTTTAGAAGAAGAGTTTCCGTCTCGGTACGCAAGTGAGAATTAGCTCTGAAATTTACGATGGAGAATGATTATGAATGGACTTGTATGTAAGAAGCAGGATCTTGAAAGCAATTCGCTGATTTAATATAAGGAAATGTACATAAAAACACTTGATCATACAATTAGGAAAACAATTATTCATTAATAAATATTAATTACCGGTATGTACAAAAATGGCACAATATTTTAATAAAATAACTATTGAACAAAGAAAATTATGATAGAGTAACCTGACCGAACCTAAAATATTAGCCGACCCCAAACATTTTTTATTTAGATTTTCACGATACAAGTTCATGTGAGCAAAGTGGGCGTGGTCGGGCATCACTCAAAATGTTTCAAAAGTGGTCCAAGGGCGAAAAATATGACAATTAGGGGCTTTAAAGGTTAATTGATAGGTTTCAAGGCCTTGGCTGAATATTGTGACATGGCTAAATATTGTGACAAAAAAAAAACTACCTACAGACGCAGATCTAGACCTTCAGCGAGGAAACTGTGTCGATAATGAACATTTTACTACCGAGGCTAGGCTAGGCCTAGGCTTTCGATGCAGGCTGTTTCATAATTTTGTGTACTGTATTCTACGAATTAAACGATTCTGCGAGAGTAAAAAAATGGTCATCCCGGCTGGGGAAATTTTTGTTTACACAGCAGGCTTATCT
>NW_022754854.1:533397-551586 GCF_011630105.1 Anneissia japonica | reverse complement strand
GATATATAATAGCTTTTCCATTAAGAGCATGTTTTGAGTTCATATTTATTTAAATTACAATATTGTAATAAAATAATTTTACACGAACGAACGAACGAACGAATTAAAAAACCAACTAACCTACGAATGAATGAACTGTCTTAATAAGAAAAATTCAATACATAGGCTATTAGCTTTTGTATTGAATTATTCTTAAATTGTTGTGGTAATTGAAGTTGTATGTATTATCACCGACACCACGAAGTGACACAAAGCTAAAAATTCACAATTTTTCAATTTGTTTTTCTTTGACATTTCGATTATGTACATAGAACTCTACCCTTTTAGCTATTTTTTATGAGTGAAACTATATTATTTAGTTAATTAGACTAATTAGCCATAGTGCACAAACCGAGAAAAATTGTGATTGGCTAAGTAAGGCCTAGCTTGGATATAAAATGACTTTTTTCACAACGCAGGCTAGAAACAGGCATTTACGCTCCAGTATTAGCATTCCTTTAGGAGACACATTTCACAAAGTATTAACTTCCAGAATCAGATCTCAAAATCTCAATTAACTTTGATTTAAAAACTGGAAGGAATCTATCATCAATTCCCCGGGGGGTGGTTTTATTTTTGCCAGCAAAATATATTAAACAATAATACATAAAGTATTAACAGAAGTATATATGTTATACCTGTATGTCCATCAAAAAATATAAGTGTGTAATTCTTTTTTCAGGCTGCAGATAGCGTGTGTACCTGGATCATCAGTACAGGAACCAATTGCGGAGTTGACAAAGCTGTTGGTGAAGCAGTACGCGAAGGTCAAGTGATGAGCTGGATTTCAAAAAAAGAACAAGTAAGGGCCCCGATTGGTATTGGTATCACCACTTGGGGTTATGTGAAGAATTTTCAAGACCTCGTTGGAAAAAAAAACAAGGTACTTTAGGCTTACTTTATTATGAGGTGAAGGAGTGGAATTTTGTTTAGTTGTGAGAACAAATCTTGACGGTGTTCTGCCAAATTTTAGACCAAGGATTCTGGTTGGAAGAACAGCTTCTAGTCCTCAAATGATTATAATTGCAATATTAAGTTTTTTCCGGGAATTTACTAAAAGTAGAATGATAAGAAGGCCCTACATCGTTAGACAGGATAAATAAAATTAACAATACATGAACTTTTATTAAAAAAAGTGATCAGAAACTATTTTATAAAAAATATAATAACGTTCGAGCCAAAACTAATAACATGAAACATGTTATTTTAAGTTACTATTATTTATTGGAAAAATAGGTAAACACACAATGTAAAAAATAATGTAGCAATTTTACCATCAACATGGTATTTAGCACAACAAAAATAAGTGAAAATAATCCATTTTTTGAAAGATGGTCTAAAATTGAAGGTAGAAAGTCAGTTAAAACCTAAGGTATGGTCAATCGAATCAAAGACTTTATAGAAGTTTAGGAAAATAGCTGCCCCTGGGATGTTGAATGGTATTGTAATAGCGTGCGTCTATCCGTGAGGCTGTTGTCTGTCCGTGTGTCTGTTGTGTGTGTCTTAAAGACGAGTTCCGGCCCGTTGCCACCCGGCCCGTTACCACCCGGCCTTTTGCCACCCGGCCCTTTGCCACCCAGCCCTTTGCCACCCGGCCCTTTGCCACCCTAGGCCCGTTGCCACCCGGCCTTTAGTCACCATAGGCCCGTTGCCAACCAGGCCTTTTGCCACCCTAGGCCCGTTGCCACCCGGCCTTTAGCCACCATAGGCCCGTTGCCAACCAGGCCTTTTGCCACCCTAGGCCCGTTGCCACCCAGGCCCGTTGCCACCCGGCCTTTTGCCACCTTTGGCCGGGAAAGTTGAATATTTATATTATTTTTTCTTGATTAAATTTACTTTCCAGTTTAATATTTAATTATTAGTTTACTGTAGCCTATTCTATTTCAAACAATCGTCCATGCGCTTTCTTCCACTAGGAGAAAATCGCAGAAATAAACATTGTTATAAATCCGCATAAAGAGAGCAATACTGCAGTGTCTAGATATAGATATTTTTATATTTTATTTTTAAGTATATTCTTATTCTAAAATAGAAAGAAATTGCCAATGCTTTTACATTAAAAAAAAAAACACATTTATGATAATAGTTATTTATAGTATAACCACAAGCCTATATTATGTGTGTATAATGAGCTTTATGGAATTTATTTGGTATTGCTCTCTGTATGCGGACAATTTATTACAAGCATATATTCCTTCTCATGAGAAATAACCTTCAAAGATGAACTTTGGATAAAGCTCTTCTCGTTAGCGGTAAACTACAAAGTATATTACGCTCAGTAACATTAACGATCTGAGCAAACTAATCCTCCTGATTGTTTATACCGTGACTAGGGCTATTGTTCAGATTATAGGGTCTTCAAGCTTAATTTGCGTCGCCTTCAATTGGTCAGCTGGACATTTCCACCACCCATGTTTTTCTATTGGTATACCCATAGAGAAAATAGAACATAGCTATATGATCATACATTTGGCTTAATATCTTTAAAACAACAAGTTTTGGGAGGTTTATGCTCATTTCTTATAGCGGTAGCAGCATTAACATATCCAACATGTAATAGCTTATCATCGCTGTTTTCATCATTGTCACTATATTAATGTTTATTATTATTTCCACACTCAAAGGCAAGTCAATTAAATCGAATAAAAAAAATCTGTTCAATTTATAACACTACAAGAATTTTAATTCATGATGTTCTGCCTTCATAAAAAATGTAAAAAAAAGCATACACACATACACACTAACTAAAAACAGTACATACTCAGAAAACATATACATATACGTCTGGATACATACAAATAAAGATAGAACGCTAATCAGGACTACTTCACACGTGTGCCTTTCATGATGGTTAACCGCAACGAATTGTCGTGTTTACAATCTTCCAAGCAACCAATCCATTCATCATTCAGTACCGTACTCGCGCGAATAAGCGCCCCGTTTGAATAACCGCGAAAAATGTCGAAACGTGAAAATGTCCTTAAGCGTCCCGTTTGAATAAGCGCCCCTTCTAATTTGAATAAGCGCCCCTCATAAGATTTTCTTTTTAACAAGTCAATAATCCAATCAATCCTGGGACTGTGGTTGTTGGCATGACTTGAGCTGTAGAGTGGAAACACATTCTTCTTCAGTCAATATCAAAATGAGGATATTTCTCTTGGACAGATGAGAGCTCCGATCCCTGGACAGACAGTATATTTCCAACTTTACTCTTTTTACATATTTGTCTATGCCTAGTCCTACTCCTCTTTCTCTTTTTCCGACCTTTAGCACATTCTCATCTAGTTTTCAAGAAAAAATACAATGATCCTGCCATCCTGCTCATCTCAATCGGCCGATGGCCAACAAGCTAACCACTAGCATCTGCTATTTTGCTGTTATGTAAATATTCACGCATTCTTGTAATGAGCCATTTTCTCTGGACGATTATCTTTTCTAACCACCATTCGTGATGTCCTTATATAATCCTTTTTCATTCAAAAAGTGACTCTTGAATTTAAAAATTTTCCATAAGAACCCCTCGATTTCCATCTATTTCCATAAGCGCCCCCTCAATTTCCACTCCGTTTGAATAAGCGCCCCTCAGAAAGTGCAAAAAAAAAAAAAATTTAAGCGCCCAGGCGCTTATTCGCGCGAGTACGGTACACATAGTTTGGCAAAAATGCCGAGAGTAAAATTTCTGCGAATACAATGCATAGGCCTACTATACAACTATGTGTGGCAACAGGCCAGGTGGCAACGTACGGGCCAAAGATGGCGAAAGTCCGGGTGGCTAAAGGCCGGGTGGCAATTAACAGGCCTAAAATAGCAACAGGCCGGGTGGTAACGGGCCGGGAGGCAAAAGGTCAGGTGGAAACAGGCCAGGTGGCAACAGGCCAGGTGGCAACAGGCCAGGTGGCAACAGGCCTAGACCCCCTAAAGACTACTTGAGTCTGTGTGTCCCAAAGACTACTTGACCAATTTGCTTCAAATTTCCACACATTGACAATATTACGTGTATCTCGATCCTCCTTGAATTGTGCTGGTCGAAAATAAAAAGCATATTTTAGAACGTTATTTAGATATTTTTTGGTCGCAACAGAGGCTGCAAATATTGACCGATATCCTAGCTCCTTAATTCTTGAAGCTATTTTAGACTTTATTAAGCGATATATTAGATTATTTTTTTCTTCTTCAGTGGGAAAAAGAGAACAATGTAATTTTCATAAGAATGGATGAATAAAGAGTTGTCTGCTGTATAATTCTATGTAATTGTATATTGTTCCAATACAACATTTTGTGACTATTTTAGTAATCGTAAAAACGATTAATTTAATTCAATGTTTGATTCTTTTTACTGGGAGTGTGCTTAGTAGAAATCTACTGTTTACCCACATCGCCTAGTTACACCTTTTGAATGTTTTGGACTTGTTCAGTGGTGAGTAAAATTCATTTTGTCACAGAAATCGAAACCCATAAACCTGGGATTTGAAGAAAAGCACCTTACCCACTAAGCAGTTCAGCTCTACTTCAAAATTACTTACCAAATTACTTTTCGTTACAGGGACAGGGATGTTACCCAGCTAAATACTATGTATTCCCCGCTGTGCAGCTTGATAAGCCTGTCTCCCTGGATCCACATCATACTCACTTCTTGTTGGTGGATGATGGAACAATCTTCCCCCATGGTAGAGACATGCCTGGTTGTGACATAGCGTTTCGTGCAAAACTTGAGCAGGCTATGATAACACCAAGATCTGCTCAAAATGGACTTGGTAATTTTTATGTTTTGTGCTCATTTTATATAACAATTTAATTTAAGATCTAATTTTAATGATGAATCCATTAATGCAGTATTTCGTTAAAAAAAATAGAGACTACTCACATTCATAAGAGTAATTCTGAGACCCCTCTAATTTAAAACCACTTTTTCTGTTTCGTATAAATAAAAACTAACCCTCTAATTGGAGACCGAATCCAAAGACCACCCAGAATTTTTAATATGGAAAAGCTGTCCTATTTGTTCCACAAGGTCACATTTTTTTTGCTTTAACCATTGGAGAAAGTGATAGTTTTTGTCAGAAAAGTACGTTTTTTAGTAGAGTGATATTTTGAAAGTGTGAAAAATAAAATTTAAAAAAATGTGTATTTTCGCTGGACTCCGCCGTTTTATGCATATCCGACCAGTTTGCCAGAGCCCAGTTTGACGAGTCCACTTTGCCGAATACCAGTTTACCGATCCATAGTCATGACAACCAAGTTTGTCGGATTTCGCCGTTACCGTCGTACAGAAAGGCAACAGCACTGTGCTTTTGAAAACATGATGAGTGGGTCAGGGAGGAACCGTATTTATATAAATATAAATTAAAAGGCAAAATACTGGAAAACAACAATGCCATGGGAAACATATATTTGAAGGCATGGCTATCAATTAGAATTAAAATAAAATGAAATTAATTATTATATATTCTTTAAAGAATCTTACAGAAAACATAAAAAGGATCTTAAAGTATGTAACGAAAAATCTATAAGATCCCTATATAATTTTTTTCTATTTTGAAAAGGAAAATCACAGGAAATTCACTGTCTTTAATTGTTTCAAGTTTACTTCTCTTTCTCACTCACAATCCGTTTCTTTTTTGTTTGAAACGGCCCAAACGAATTCATGGAGCAAAGTGTATAAGCTCGAGTATAAACAGCTCCGTAGCCAAGGGGGTGGGCAGGGGTCTCAATTTGACATAATGTCGTTTAATTTCTTTTTAATTAGATAAAATAAGTTTGTGTGCACTTTAGTAGGAAATAGAAAGAGATGTTGACCAGACTGTCAACACCCACACCTAAGCCCCTACTATGGCTGCAGTGAGGCGAAAAACAATCAGGATGGCGCAGTTTTTAATGCCGGATATAGCATTCTAAGACTTAATATACCGTATTTATTCGAATAACGACCAGGGCGATTATTGTTGAGAAGGGCTTTTGAGTGTACATTTATTCGAAGGAGGCGTTTATTAGAAAGAGGCATTTATTAAATGGATACGTATATACTCAAATAGACGCCCCTAACTTTCGCTGTAAATGTGGAACAACAATTTACCGTCAAATGTGTTATTGCCTGATCATAAAGACCTATTGATCCTAACCAGGTTAGAATATTAAAACTTTACATACTTGATTTTATATCTTGGTGTGTGCAATTCGGGATCGGCCGCTATCAGAGGTATAATTTGTTCACCTGTTGGCCTTTTCCCGTCACCGGCAATCTTTTATTTCATTGATATTTTATTGTATCTTTGCTTTTGTAAAGTCAAATAAATGAAATAAATAAATTTAAAAAAAATGTAATTCTAGGAGTGGCACATTAATAGTTTTTGTTGAGCATGAAAGCGCTTCCATTAGATGTTTTTACAGTCATTTTGGTGGGTATTTATTTGAGGAAAAAATAAAGCCCCAGGGGAGTTTATTCGAGCGAGGCTTTATTCCTAATGAATTTTTTTTTTTGGTTGGGGGGGGGATCGATTTTTAAAAGAGGGGTGTTTATTTGAATAAATACAATATGTGTGTTATTTATATTTGCAAACCATCCTTTAGAGACCAACCTAAAAATACCCGTGGTGAAAGTTTGCATTGAGGGTGGCATGGACACCATTCTAGCCACAAAAGAGGCTGTTGTCGTCAAGATTCCTGTTGTCGTTTGCGAGGGTACCGGAGGAGCAGCGGACTTAATAGCTCTTGCAAAAAAGTATGTAGTACCATTGAGTATGTTTGATAAGATAATGACTATTATTGTTTAAGGGCTTGCATGGCGAAATAATAGCATATTAAATGCTCGAAGTACAACACGTTGATAGTTCTGAAAACAACTGAAATTTTTGTTGAGAATATCTCGACGTTTCGATTGTTTTACTTTAGTCGTCATCGGAAGAATAATTATCTGCAGAAAGTCTAAACAGGCAAATATTTATATGATTGGAAAGTGAGACTTGCTGCTGATTGGTTTAAAACTAAACAATAACTTTGTATGACATTCCAATCATAAGTATTTCCCTGCATTAAATACATTAAATGACACTACCACTGTTTTAGGTTCCATGTCTTCAAAGTAAATGGAAACTTCCTGTAGCACCGAATAATTTGCACTGAGTGCAAGATATGGGTTGCTCAAAATTGCAGGTGTTAATAACGGCTGTACAGGATGAAAACTTTATAATACTAAATAATAATAAGTAGGTTTTTATATAACGCTTTACACAACCAAGTCTTAGAGCACTTATCCACATAATTACCTTGCTATTGGAACGATACCTATAGGAAAAATTCATAGTTTGTAGCATGAAATATATCAGCGCCTAGACTAAGGACACAAGTTAAATGAACAGCGAGAAATTGAAGCCCAGACCTTGACGTTGGGAAACCAAAAGTTTCCCGCTCTGCCAAACCACTTCTTTATGCAAAATAAAATTAACTGTTAGTTTCAGGTGCGAGATTTGAAAAAAAATTTATCTATCCTGTACTTAGCTAAAATTTTTAATGCAAAAAATCTAAATATAAATTTAACAATCATTTTTCTGTTTTCTATAGTGGGAAAATCGAAGATTTTAATATTAAAGAAGAAATAAAAAGAGTGTTTCACATCAGTGAAGATCATTCTATGATACCAAAGCTAATAGAAGCTCTCAATTTTATCGCGCAACATGGATCAATGGTGAGCTATACACACTGAGATAGTTTGTCAACAGTCTGTATTAAAGCTACGTTTTATTTATGGTTAAGAGAGCCAATCGTAAAATTCACATGTTACATCACAAGGTTCCTCATAAAGACCTTTTCGCCGGATATGACTGCTGTAAAACTGACGTTAGAATATGCGGCTCACGAATAAACATATTTGAATAGAAATACAAAACAAAGCATTTAAAATGATCATGGGTGCTTCATATATAAATTATGAGAATGCACTTTCCTTTTTTAATACAGTGACCCTGGCCGTAAAATGCCAGAAAATATGTTATGACTTTCCAAACAGATTAACAAATCCAACTGCCCCCATGCCATTACCTCTTATTAGATCCTATTGATTAATGAATCTAAGAAGGAGAAATGAAAACCCACAAGTTAAGTGCAGGAATGCAAATTTTATATCTTTAATTGCAATATTGATAAAATAATAATTGTGCAATAATATTTGAATGAATTATTGTAATATTGTTACTGTTGTTGTTATTGCTATTGTTATTGTTGTTATTTTTATTGTTGTTATTATTGTTATATTTATAGGCCAAAAAAAAGACTATTGTAAATACAATCACTATTCAACATTGTTGCCAATAAATATTGTACTTCGAATTGAATTAATTGTTTATCTATTGCAATCACACTATTTGCCAACTGGTCAACGGTGAGTCCCCTCAACATGATTTGATTTATTTTTAATAGATAACAGTCTTCAACATGTCTGATGATGAGCAAGTAGGTTTGGATTTCGCATTATTCAAAGCTCTGCTCAAATGTAAGTGTAGTAATTTTGGCTCTTCTTGTTTAGTGTCCAAACAAATTCACAGATCAGCTCACTGGATTATTAAAAATTCTCCCTGTTTCCTATTTTTACATTGTTTACAAGTCCACTACCTTGGTTATTGACAATCTTCACTGTTCGCTATGGTGAACAATTTTCACAATAGGGTCCATGATGATTAAAAATCTTCACTTTGCATACATTCTCCTAATACTGTATCATCCACGTTTAATAGAATCTTCCCAAATCACCAATAATCATGTTATTTAAAATTCCTTAGGATAAGATCACTCACGTGTCACGAAACATCATCTTCTGTACCATGTCTTCATTCTCTTCACTCATAATTCTAGGCAAGCCAGTGCCCTTCAAAATCCAGTTGCAGTTGACCATGTCATGGAACAGAGTTGATGTTGCTAAGAGTATTTTTGAAGGCCACACTGGATTGCTAGTAAGTGTATCAAAGTTATCTGAACTGAACCAAATGACCGTACTCTGATAGTTAATAAGTTAAATTGCATAGTTGCTTGTGGATGTCTCTTGATTTACAAAAGCTACCCCAGGCCATAAAATGTCTTCTCTTTATTTTATGAAGGTAAAAGTGTTTAATAAGTTTCTTTTAGTGACCCTCTCAATATAGGGAACAGTGAAATTCACTGTTTCCCATGGTATATCCATGTGGGTTTTGGTCGTCCTCTTGGTTGCCTGACTTTTTCCATTGATTTGGAAGGAGCCCTTTGTGCTGGAATGTTAGGGTGTAGACGAAGGAGATGTCCACACCAGGTCAGACGTCTTCTGTTTATTACTCTTCTTCAGTTCTCCTCATTTGTTAGTGTGTAAAAGTTGTCATTTGTTGTTATATCTGGCCATTTTGATTCCTACGCCCTTTCCCGTAACTCTATGCCATGTATTGTATCAAGTTTACAAGCCAAAGCATTTGCAGTTTTTTCAGTCTTGATTGATTAATGTTGAGGCTATATTTTTTAAGATGGTCTGGAATATTGCTTCTGACATGGGTGATAAGGTCTAAAGAATTATATGTAAATGCATTATCATCAGCATATTGTTGATCAATGATAAATATAGTAGTTTTAATGTCTTGCTGATAATGTTGTGATTTATTATTTTGCACAAGCGAGGTAAACTGTAAAGAGGATTGAGCTCAAGCAAATGCATTGAGGCTTACCAATATTGCTATATATTTTCTTTATTAATTCACATCCCTCAAATATAGAATAATATATATGACTAATTAATGCTTAGTAGATTTATGTATTTTTTTTAGCTTGATGATGTTTATGAATTTGTGACCAAATCATTGAGGGAGAACAGAGTCTATTTCCTTAAACTGTTTTTAGAAAAGGGTGTCATCATGAACAAATATCTAACAGTTGAAATGCTAAGTGACTTGTATAAAAACGAACAAGAAAATAACAAATATGTCCGGAAGCTAGTTAGAGAAGTTGGAAATTCTCGTGAACTGGTAAGATCACACTACCAAGCATTTATAATACTTTTTTTTCAAATACAGTAAATTGTTATTCCGATGATGTTTTGTCTTATCTGACATGTTATCGTACTGAATGCTCAGTAGTTCCCAAATACATTCAAACAAATCTAGCAAGTATTTCAGGTGTGAATCTACTCACTACGAACCTCCAGATACCAAACCTGGTGTTATATAGCTTAGATCACCGAGCTTGCGTTTATTGCCTTGAATCCAATCATTGAACATGTCAGGTAGACCAGAACATCATTCCTATTAAAACACCATCGGAAAAGCATTTCAGTACCAGCTGCTAGTCGAGAGTATTTGGGAACGTACTGAGCATTCAGTACTATAATCTAGGGAAAAACATCATTTCTAAATAAATTGTTAGTATTAAACTTCCATTTCTTGAAAACCTACTTTAATGTAACATTGTTCCTGAAACGGAAACGCCATCGAAAATAGTAGAACTGCTATCCCATTACGTCGCTCATGCATACATACTGACTACATGGTGTGCGTCCTCATTTTTTATTGCCATATGTAACAATAATAACGTAAAGAAAATGTTTCTTAACTAACTGAGCGAGATAGCATGCAACCAAACGTAAAGAAAATGTTTCTTTACTAACTGAGCGAGATAGCATGCAACATGCAACCTATCTTCTTTTAGTGATCCTATTGCTCTTTTATCGAAACCAATCTCGACGTTCACACACTAGAGGGTAAGCGAGCGAAGTGAGCGCACCCTTTAATTTAAAAATTATAAACATTAAAAAAACAATTAAATAGGTGGCCAGTTAATGTTTTAAATTGTAATAATTTCTGATGAAATTGGTTAGTTGTCTAAAATCTAATAGTTCAAGTCACATAATTTGAATCTCTTTGAGGCTTACTATAGAAAATACATCTAAAGCGTATTTGTGCTGTTACTAAAGGCTGTTTTTTGTTGGGGGTCATTTGTAGTCTAATATCCTCCATGTAAACACTGGTATTAAGGCAACCACCCTTTTCACTGATTTCTTCTTTCAGAATTCTGTTATTCTTGATCACGTTTCGTCAATAATTCGGTCATTAACAGGAGCACCCTTATACCAGATTAACGAAAGTGAACTTAAAGGAGAGTTGGAGCGCCCTTTTACAGATTTGTTTTTGTGGGCAATTTTAGGAAGCAGGTGGGAAAATGATTTATACAATAACTTTGGAACATGTTTTTTACTTGCTGCATACAATGAAAGACATGGAAACACAGTAAAAAGCAATTAAATATATGAAAAACATTGAAAACAACAAACGGATACAATATAATAATAATGTACTTATCTAATAAAACTATTATCTGGCAAATATATCATTAGGTTTATGGGTAGCATTGATTATGAATGAATTTCCGTGTCTATTTCTATTAATGTTATTCTCCGCCTGATAAGTGATAAACTTTTTTTTTTCTAATTATATTAGAATGGATCTGGCAGAGTTCCTCTGGGAGGGTATTGAGGACCAAGTGTGTTCAGCTATTGTTGCTTTACGAATGTTCCTTTCCATGTCAGAAAAGGAGAAAGATCCTAATGTTCAGCTAAAGCTTCTGGACAACTCTAGGTAGGTATACACAAAAGAAAGTGAAGCAAACAAGGCATGTAGTGCTAATGCAATCAAATCAGTGACGTTATTGTTTCAGTCTGAAGAGGGCAGCTTAGTTTAATTTGATGGTAAAACACTGTGAGTTTGAAGACTATGAAGATCTTTTACGATTGTGTTAGCTGGTTCAATTCCATTGCTTCTATGCATTTCAGCTGGAGGGCTGGAATACAATTTATAAATGGATACCGTTTTTTTGAAAAAGACAAATTAACGACCATCAGATATGACTAATATAGAAAAATCTCTTTCCTCAATAATATTTATCTATTAATCTGGACATTGTTCCTCAGGATTAGACCTCGCAAAACAACTCCTATAAAGGAAATGGATGTAAGCAAATAATGAATAATTATAGACCCACTGTGGTTTGCCTTATTTAAAAATTGTTGAAAGAATAATACAAAATCAAATAGAATTAATCCTTTTACGCTACGCAGTAATAGCGTAGCCTCCCACAGTGCAATTTTTCTCCAGTATAAAATTCTAAAAACTATGTTAAAACATAAAACGTTAAAATCTTTCTGAAAACGTATAAGCATGTTTAATAATAAGCGTTTAGGATGAGTATTATGGCTGAATGGGGTGGGGAGGAGGGAAATGTTTCCCAGTCTTCTCCCCTTCAGCCACCACTGACCAGTGGCGTATCTCATCATCATCATCATGAACTAGCTATTTCTCTCCACCACTGCAGGAGGAAAGCCTCTTCATCGACTTGCCATTCTTCTCTGTTCTGTCCTCCTCCCCTCCATTAATGCATTTGAATTCTTGTATTTCACCCATCCACCTTCTTTTCTGTCTGCCTCTCCTCCTGACTCGATTTCTTGGCACCCAATCCATTACTTTTCGTGTCCATCTATTATCCTTCTTTCTTGCTATGTGTCCTGCCCATCTCCATTTCCTCTTCTTTATTTCTTGTATTATGTCATTCACTTTTCTAGCCTTTCTTACATCTTCATTTCTGACTTTGTCTTTGCTTGTGATTCCCATCATTGTACCCAAGTTTTCCCAATTTTACCCATGCTAACTGGATTTTTCTCTTTACTTCTGCAGTGGTGTCATCCTCTATCCTTATCTTCTTGCCCAAGTATACATAACAGTCTACATTTTCAATTGTCTTTCCATCTAGTGTTATGGTACTACCTGCTACTACCTCTTTACTGAACATAACCTTGGTTTTACTGACGTTGATGTTTAGATGTTTGGTCTAGCTTTTTTGCTTTCTTCGCTCAATTCCTGTAGCATTATCCGAAGCTCTTCTGGATTGTGACTAAATAATAAGATGTCATCGGCAAATCTTAGATTGTTTAGGTATTTCACCGTTCACCACTATTACCTTAGCATTCCAATCCAGTTTTCTAAAAAGATGTTCTCCATCACTGCAGTAAACAGCTTTGGTGAAGATTGGATCTCCATGCCTTACTGTTCATATCGATGTGTACTCTTACACAAGCTTCAGTGGCGTATCTACTAGCTTTAAATTGGTGTGGTGGGGAGGGGGGGTGCTGATAGGGAACACGACGGTGAAGCTCTAAGATTAGGTGAAGGGCACTGTCTCATTTTTAAGTACTGGAGCTTGATTATTGGGGACAACTGTTAGGCCTAGAAATCCGTCAGCAGATTTCGGAAAATAAGGGCCGTTTTCCAAGCAGATTATGCCGAAAATTAAGATTTGACATATTTATTAACCCCAATGTTATTCAACTCTTACCCACTTTAGTGAACCTTTGCCCAAATAAACTTGTGTCTAACATTATCTAACTCGTACACCTGTGTATTTACCTTTACTTTAGCGTAATAAAACAAAATCTAATATTAAATTCATCTTTCTATATATAAACAAAATCTGATTTTTGAAATACTAATTTTGCACGAATTGAACAACACTTAAAGGCCTCTTACGGCTCTGTCACTAGTACATCCAAGTTATAGTTTTCACGACGACGGTCAAGAAATTATGAGCCAATTAAAACCCTGGGCTTTTCTTTTTTAAAGCTTTAAGATGGGATTCTTTTGCAAAGTAAAAATAGGGGCTTTTTTCAAAATGAATGCTGTAAATTTTGGGAATTACTACTATAAAACAATAATTAACGCCTCTGTAACATTAATTTGTACATGGAGTGTACTAAGCGGCCCCTATTTTGCATATTTTAAGCTAATTTCTATTTCGCCCTGGATACAGATTTTGGCACACATCCCATGTTGTTCCTTGGGCTCAAATTAGTCTATATCAGCTGAGATATTCTCCCCTAAATTAAGTGCATACAAATCTTAGTCTACATAAAGTGGCAGAAGCACTTAATCAATCTCTTTTGAAATTATTCTTGATAAAAAGTACAATCCAACCCTCTATGAAATACGCAATCTCAGTTTATTTTATTAAGGTTACAAAAGCGTGCTCCTAGAATATTTTAAAAAATAATCTGATTTTAAAAATAATCGTGGGATTTATCTTATTAAACAAAATAATAAGAAACTTCTTAATGAACGTAGATATTAAAATACATTATAAAAAACACTTTCTCGATAATTTTTGTCGATAATGCCCGTGGTGTTGCCCAGATGACAATACCAAGTACGCAGCACAGCTATTTTTTTTTTGTATGTTGTTTTTTAGGTTGTATAGTTGTTACCATCGCATCTCTATGTGTTATCCTGCCTATATACGTTAATATGAATGAAGAATGAAATAAATAGTTGGTGCTATCATTCTGATGTGCCATGTGTTTTGTGAAGCCAAAACTATTATTATTATTATTATTATTATTATTATTATTATTATTATTATTATTATTATTATTATTATTATCAACTCATTGATCCATTTAATTATCGTTTTACAGAAAATTTGAAATGCTTGCTGTCAATCTCATTGATGAGTGTTTTGAAACGAATGAAAAGCTAGCTCAAAGGATGGTAAGGATCCCTCATCAGCTGTGGAGTGGCATGAACACCCTACAAATAGCTGCCGACTCAAAATCCGAGGATTTCATTTCACGTCCCTGTGCTCAGGCTGCCCTAAAAAATGTGTGGATGGACGGGATAGGTTGTTCATCGTGGAAGGTATTGCTGGCTTTGATTTTTCCTCCGTTGCTGCTCGTAATTTTCTACGAAAAGGATTGTGCGCCTAAAAGTACTTCAGATAAAGTACTAAGATTTTATAATGCACCTGTATCAAAGTATTTCGGCGGATTGGTAAGATAAACTTTCATTTAGAATACAGACTTTTTTTTAGCCCTCCAGACATTTTTTCTGACCCAGACACATTCTCCAGCCCTCAAGACATCTATCAATATATCTATTTATCACTCAATCTTACCATCCAACTATCTATTTATTTTTACCTTCTTTCATTCATATATTCATCCATCTAATCATTTATTTATTCCTTCATTATTTCATTCATTCATCTTCTTTTTCTGTATTAATCCATCCACCAATGCATATCTATTTTTCTATCCATCCATCTATTTATTTACCTATCGATCTATATATTTACTCAGTTTTGCATGCAACTAAGCAACCGTCTTTCCTTCTAACCATCCACCCATCTATTTATCCATCCTTTTATTTACCCGACCATTTTTAATCATCCATCCATGTGTATACATTTAGTGTACTTTGTTAATGTTGGGTTCCTGAGTTGTTGAGACATTATTGAGACAGGCAGACACAAGACATTCAGCAATGTAACTTGTTTATTCAGAATCCTTGCTGGTATTGTGGGGCGGTTCCATGATGCGTGCGTGTCTATCTGCACAGCTGACTGACATCACAAAGTGACGTATCACAATATCCCCCTCCTTCCAAAAACAGTTAATTTTTTTTATCGCTTAAATAGCTTTAAAATTTAAACAGTATGTATTGACTAATGCTTTAAATACCTATGCATAGTTCATATCGTAATGAAAGATCTTTAACTTTATAAACATTAACTTCATAAACAATCATTCATAATCACACTGTTATATATCTTTATAGTTAAAGTAATTAAACATATTTAACTTCGTAAACATTAATTTTCTAAACATATTTTTGAACATTCTCTATATTCAATTACTCTAATTATTTCTTATTCTTATTCATTTAATGCCAAACAAACCCATAACATAACAATTATACAGAAAATGAAAAGAAAAGATTGACTGAGCTGATTGACAGGGATACAAAATTGAACTAAATCATTTTAACAACAAGTCTGTCTCCTTCATCAATCCAGTCTTACATAAAAATAAGCATATATAATAAATACAATTAAATTGTCAGCCATGTTTCTGTTATAACTAATATATCAATTTCATGAACAACTATGTATGCAGATAGTTCAATCGATTTATGTGTTATGCTTCTGCCATTTAGTGTGATCGCTGTAAGTTGATTGGTATCCGAATTATTTTTAGTGTTGCCATGTTCAACAGAATCCACTGTCGCGCCAGGGTTGGTTTCAGTTTCCAGGTGCGCTAAAAGCTGCTTGGAATCCCTTGAATTCCGGGACATCCCGTGGATCGGTTCCATGATGCATGCTTGTCTATATCTACAACTGACCAAGGTCACAGCGTGACGTATCCAACAGCATAGAGAAATTTTAACAACTAGAGTGCTGACTAATTATTATTATCATAAAATTTACATCAATATTTTTACTTATATACTAATTGTAAAAAGAGGTAATTAACTTTTTTTTCAGATCACATATGTGCTGTGGCTATTCCTGTTTAGCTATGTGTTAATATTCAATTTTGAATCGAGGCCTTCATTCTGGGAAAATATACTATTTGGTTGGATTTGCACTCTTATCATCGAAGAAATTCGACAAGTAAAACAATGTTGTGCTTTCTTTATACTGTACACAAAATTAACATTACAGTCTGTCTAAAACAATTAAACAAAATCTGGATATTCAGTTGGTATTCCTAGTGCCACCACTACCAATATCACTATTGATTTGTGTCGTATACCTTTATCATGAATAATTAGATAAACATATGAAAACAATTGAACCATATTCCAAGACGGTAGCCTGTCCAGTAAAGATAATCATTAAGGCCCTCGATAATAAAACAGTAGTGGGCACCAGGATGTGCACGACAGGGACCGATGTTCACGATAATTTCACCGACTGGAGCATCAGTGAATATCTTCCCAGAAGCTCTCAAACGGGGTCCAGGGTGCAAAGCTCCTTGAAACTCTAATAATATAGGAATTTGAAATGCTTAGATTTACTGGATTTTAGTCTCAAATTCTGTAAAATGTACATAAATTGTTTCCTCCCCGACGAATTGTGGGGTTTTCCCAACGGGGGTGGGGGCTGTCCAGTGGTGGCGCCAGAGGGGGCCTTGGGGGCTATAGCCCCCACCCCCGTCGGGGAACGAACAAATAAAAAAAAATATTTACATATTCGTTTAGCCACCATACTGTTTGTGTTAATTTTTCATCACAACAACAACAACAACAATAAAAAAAAATAATAATAATAATAATAACAATAATAATAATAATAATAATAATTAAATGAGACTAATTAAAAATAACTTGCGTTCTGTTATGACAAATGCTCATTTAGATAGCCTCATGATGGTTGGAATATATCGTGATAGGTGAAGCAACTTCGACCATGACAGTGTGGTTGACAGATTTCATGCAAAATTTCCAAAATATAGAATTTCGCTTTCAAGAATGAGGATTTGAAAATAAATTAGATGGTTACATCGCATACTCTTTGTTTCTCGCTTTTATTCAATTTTTTTTGGTTTTGGAAGCTGATTTCAACATTAGAAAGCATAGCCTACATGAAGTCATATTATAGTAACTCGATGTCCATCAAATAACTAATAAAAATTCGCCATAATTCATCAAATATCCGTGGCTTCCATGGGGCTTCGCCCCCTGGACCACCACCGGGGGCCCGAGGCGGCCCCCTGGCCCCACCCAACTGAGACTCGATTCGCTCCACTAGCCCTCCCGTCGGGGCCTTTAGCCCCTCCGTCGGGCAGGTCCTGGCGCCACCACTGGGGCTGTCCCTGGCAAGGGCTCTAACAACTCGCCTCTACTGGCGCCACCACTAAATAAAATACATCACATACAAAATAAAACTGTAAAGTAGAACAGAAATATCATGAGCAAAAATATAAAAATCATTCAAAAATACATAACTACATTGTAGAACAGAAATACAGACACTAGAATAACTTAAAAAGAAAGATGAATACCAAATTTATTGTTTTATCTAAATTTTTTATATATTTCTGCTTAATATTTTCCATTTAGTTTGTGATACTAAAAAAGTTTGAAACTTGCTATAAGAAGGTACATCAATGGATGCGTAGCGATTGGAAATGGGTTAACGTTCTAATGTTGACCCTTGCCTGTGTGGGTTATGGATTACACTGGAGTTCAAGAATGACAGAAATTGCGAAAGGGTTCTTCTGTGCTAGCTGCTTCTTATCCTATGTCAGATTGCTTAGGATTTATGCTGTTAATAACTATCTTGGCCCAAAAATTGTTATGATAAAGCAAATGGCTGTCTCTTATA
>NW_022754854.1:515231-533317 GCF_011630105.1 Anneissia japonica | reverse complement strand
GGATGCCAAGTTGTTCAACAGCTTAGGTGCAGCACTGAGACGACATTAGGGTTTAGCATAATCGATGTTCCAGTAGTAAAGCAGTGAGGGCAGCTAAACTAAGTCTGTAAACTGGTGGTAGCCACTGTGTGTTCTGAACCACAGAGATTGTGTTTTAACTCAACTGGAAGACTGAAATACAAGCGACAGTAGATTATGTCCCATGTGCACGTTAAGCCTGTTTCCCACTAGGCGAATTTATTCGCGTGAATCGAAGGCGTCGGTTCGGTTCCTGAGCTCTGATTGGTTGCGCAAATTTTTCGCTTCGCAAAAAGTAGAAACAGTTCAGACTACCAATTTCGCTGAAGCGAAAACTCCGATAGAAAAGAGAATGCGCATGCGTATGAACGACGCTTGCGATTCGCGAGAATAAATTCGCCTAGTGGAAAACCGGCTTTAAGTATGCTGTGCACACATTTCAGAAAGGGTCTCCCAGCAGTGTACTGTCCATTTCAGCATAGAACCCTCTACAGCTAAACGAAATACAATTAAATCATTATTTATCCTTAATCCCAAGTAAATTCATGAGTTAAAATTGTAGTACCTACTATTTAATACAAAGAGTTATAATAATGTGTTGATTCATTGCTTTCATAGATCACGGAGCTTCTATATTTCCTGAGTATCTTACTCGTCTTTATGATTGGTTATGGTGTAGCCACTCAGTCTCTTCTTTTTCCCAAACAAAAGACCGTTGCTGAAGCTATTGCTGGTGTCTTCTACATGCCTTACTTACAGATACTGGGTGTATTGTTTCTTGATATTTACACTGAAGGTACTGTATATCAGATTTTAATTGCTATTAATATAATATTCATTATTAGTTTTTATATTTATATTATATTTATTGCTATTAATTTTCTTTTTCATGATTCAAAAATTATAGTCGAAACGTTTACTTACACAACGTTCCGCTGGTGATCCACCAGTATTTCAAGTACTGCCAATATTATGACAGGTTGGTCGTGACGTCACCACGGTGTTGTTCGGGTTGGTTTTTGACACATACATGTATGTGTAATTTTTCGTGTCCTCCTTCGTCTCTGTTCATAGTGCCTTTCCTGCCTGATGTATAGAGGTTCTTTTACTTATATTTCAAATTTTCTTCATGCTTTTAATTACGTCAAAAATATTGAGGTTTTTATACCATTTAAATTGTGTTTGTGTAAAATTATTTATACATTTTTCTTTCTTCCAGGTAAGCTTGAAGACTGCAGTAACGATCCAGATAATAACCAGCATCCTTGTCCTGAAAAGCATCCCTTGGTCATAATACTGTTAGTTATCTACCAGTTGGTAGGAAGGATCCTGTTATTGAACCTCCTCATCGCAATATTCAGGTAAGAATTTAAGTTCAATCATTCAATTATTCAATCAACCAATCACTCAATCAATCAGACAGTCAATCAATCAAAGGTGGCTAATAGTGGTCAATCAAATAATCAATCAATTGCAGTTGCAAAGCAGTTATCGTTAGGTTGGTTGGACCAATGGACAGCCGGAAGGTCAGTCACTTATTCAGTCAACTACTGTTAGCTCTGTGTCCCGTTGGCGGGTTTCAGTAAGATAAAAAATATATATATATATTCAAAATTAGTCTAAGAGTGCCTTCTTGGCCATCTGCAAGTGCCATAGCCTAAAAGTGTGTACAACATCCACTAACTGAGGGGCTGAGGTGGTTTAAACGCTCCATCTGTCTCTACCAGGAGCCCCTATTCCTGGATCCACCACTGAAATTTGTCCTATCTAGTTTTTCTTCTTATGCATCTTCCTCAATTATTTTAAATATTTACTTGCTATAAAACAATCTAATTATTTATGTTTCTTATAGTTTTGTGTTTGGAGAGATTCAAAGCAAAGCAGACAAGATATGGAAGTATGAAAGATGTGCACTAGTGATGGAGTATGCTGATAGACCTACTCTTGCAGCACCATTTAATGTCGTTGAACATATCTATATGGTCATCAAATGGTTATACAGAAAGTCAGCTGGCAAACAGCAATCCGTAAATGGTAGATTTTTTATTTTATTCTCTGCTTACTAGATGTGTTGTCACGTTTACAATACAGCATAGGCCTACATGAAATATACGTTATTGAGCCCTTTACAAACATAATCAAAAATGTACGGACGTTATAAAAAATAATTTAATTTTCACCATACATTATAGGCCTACATGTTTTTAAAGCAAAAAACATTTTGACTATTATAGAGACATCAAATAAATTCACAAAAGACCGAAGTTAAAAGTCTCGTGATTAATTAATTTTTGTTAAGTTAAAGTGAAATCTTTAACTCTACTTAGACCACTACCCCTCGCTCCGCGCATTGTCAATTTTTAAAATCTTTTTTTGCACTTTTGATCATTTATTTGAAATTAGCCCATTATAAATATTTTATTATTATTATTAAATCAACTGCACAGAAAATGCACGTAAAATTGTGAAGCGAACAAGAAGTTATTAATCCAGAAAATCATGATGGGATGCTCTGAATATTAGGACATGAAATAATAATCATCAGACTACAAATTATCAAGTGGGAGTGGGTGGGTGGAAAAAAGACTAAAGTTTACTTAGAGAACAATCAACTCCAAAAGATTGAAGCCTGATAACAAGAGAAAGAATGTGACGTTAACCTCTGTCAGTCAAAACAAGATTGAGACCTCAATCATTTCATATCATAGATATTTTTTTTAATTTTGAGTTGTTTAGTTAGATAGACTTATGCACAAATGATTTTTACATTTATATTTTTAATTGTAAATTAGAACTCTTGTTTTATTTTACGCCTAACATCCCTACTTGCAATCCCAATTGACACAGTTTTATTCTAATTGTTTTCTGAAGCAGGAAAAAACTTTGTTTTCAATATTGAAGTTTGTTTTAAAACTCAGTAAAAGTTAAAAATCCCTATTATTGTGTTTTTACAAAGGTTCTTCATACGAGACAGACGGTGAGTTGAAAATGTTTGAGAAAGTATGTGCTGCAAGATATCTTTGGAAGAAAACAAATATCAAAAGTTCAGAAGTTACTGACAATAAAAGTTAGCTGTAATGAAAAAAAAACGTAAGTGTAGTGTACATTCCTTAAATGAATAACATTATTACCATTCAAATACAAAGCTTTCCGCTTAACTCACAAGATCCACACAAGAAAAACCACTCATTTCCACACTACGTCACTCATCTATTATATAATTTCAAGTATTTCGGTCGACAATTAGCAGGCCAATTGAATACCCTTCCATATTCTGTTTGAATCCACAACAGATTCTTTCAAATCTAGATTGTTTGCACTGACTGCCTTTGTATTATTGCACTTGTTCCGTTTATGAACTTTCTACTACCACTACCACTACTAATAAAAAGCAATAATTTTAGACAAATAAATTAAAGTAAGAAGATTCAATTCAATTCAAATATACATTTATTTTCTTCTTAAATAATATAATACTACATAAGGGAATTTAAAATACAATGAAATAAAGAAAAAGGTAAAAACCTGAAAAACAAAAGCCTGTGGGTGGCATGCCCAAAACATAGAACATAAAAAAGAAATTACATGAAAACACAGAGAAACAGGTTACATACATAGATAGGACAATAGGCTAGAAACTGATCACTATCGATGAAAAGATAAATAAAAGTGCAGTTAGGATTTAGTAATTTAATATTAATTGTTGTTTATATTTATGAGAAAAGCGTATCTCTGATAAAATTGCATTTTGATATATTTATTTATGTCAATTTATTTTAATAAGTCGAAGGAATTAATCAAAGGATCAGCGTGGGCTAGTGGTGGTGCACTTGATACAAGATCAATTGCCTTTTTCTGCTTTTTTAAAAACTTTCAGTGTTAAAAGAAAAAGTGTTACTATGCCACCAAACTATATTGCAATAATTAAAATACGAGAGGATGAGATTACAATAAATAGTGTGAAGGATATTTGGAGGAATAAAAAAGGACAGCCTCAAAGTAATACCCATATTTTTGGAGATTTTATTCTCAATTTCTTTAATGTGTGTTTTCCATGATCATAGCTGGGAATCTATATTAATGCCAAGAAATTTAGTGTGTTCTACTATTGGGATTAGTTGCTCGTTTATTAAAATTTGACTATTTTCCAAATTAGATGATTTATATGAATTGCAAAAAAAAACAAAAACAGCACAACGCTTTTTGGCGTTGACAGAGAGATTGTTAGCTGAGAAATAATTAGATATATTGGTTAAGCTGTCAGTTTACAACGTCAACAAGTGTCTGGATATTATTGTTAGAAACAATGACTGGTGTCATCTGCATATAGAAAAAAAATACAAAATGTTGAAGGACATAAAATATCATTGATGTATAAAGAAAATAGAAGTGGGCCGAGTAACGAACCTTGGGGACTTCACAGTTAATGGATAGGTTCAATTCTTTCATTTTTTTGTTTAATAAAGAGTTAATGATTTTCCACGTTCCTTTGATGTCATTTTTTATGTGCAGAAAAAGTTTTCTCAAAATAGTTGGCTTTCGTTTTCGAATAATAGGATTTAGATTGTTGCGATATAGATTATATTTGAGTTTATTTTTCTCAGAGGGACTATATAGATATTTTGCATACAAATTATGTTTGTGTTTGGTAGATTTTAATAAGCCATCAGTCATCTATAAGACTTTATTTTCTGTTTAGATTTAGGAGGCTGTTCGATAGGGAATGTTTGTAGTAAATGAACTTAAAAGGGTTAATTCGAAATAGTTGTAAGATTGGTTAGGATCTTGGGATAAGAAGACAGTTTTGCCAGGATGTATTGAGGAGTTTATGTCTAAAAGAATTTAAGTTGTGATCATTGATCTTTGTATTTTGGCAAAGAACGAGGAGAGGGGCTTGCATAGTAAGATATATTGAAAATGGGAAGGTGGTCACTGACATGTATCAATAGGTATACATGTATTAATAAGGTATATGTTGAAATCTCCTAGATTTTGGACAGATAGGCAAGAATTAATTTAAGTTTTTCTATGAAAGTAGTTGAATTCAGGGAGGGGCTCTGTAAATTTTACCGACAATACTTTTTCTGGATTTCTGTTTAATTTCAATAAATAGAGAGTTGCATACTGATGATTGGTCAATAGATAGATCACTTCTTTCTTTATAAGATATATCGTGGTGGATAAACATAGCTCCACCACCATCAGACTTAAGCTGCCTGTGTTTGGATATAAAAGAATAATTTGGATTTCGAATTAGGGAACTATCATACTTTAGCCAAGTTTCTGAGATGACGGTTACGTCAAAGGTAAAGTTAATGAATTAAGTTAAATGTTATGGAGTCAAAATTTTAATTAAGATCTATAGAATTAAAATGTATAGAAGAAAAGCTCTTTTGTTTATCAGGAAAAGAACATTGTTTTGCAAATTCAGATGGATAGAAATATTTAGAGATAATGTATGATACTATAAAAGTGATTAAAGATTATAATATAATAATGCATGATGCAGAAAAAAGCTATATTAAAAGGATGTATTTAAACAAATAGGTTATATTTTAAACATGCGAAGCAAACAAAGTTTAAAAAGCAATGACCATGATTGACAAGTCCAATGAGATCAGCGAGCATTGAAAAGCTAAAAAGCTGAAATGAAACTTTGATGAAAAAAGTCGCAGTTAAGAGTTAGGTTTTTTTTTAATACAGTTTTCTTTAAAGTTAATTTGACTATTAGAAAAACAGTTAAGTGTTTACTTCCCTTTATAATGTTTCTTCTTAGATCTTATTAAGGTCCGATGAGCATCGAATAATGTGTTTAACCTCTTTCCTCTTGACAGTCGTTGTCGCGTAAATCCGTCCATTAATGGACCAGGCGTTTTTAACTTGTTGATGTTTACTGGCGAAAGACAACAATTCCCTCCTTAAGCTGGTTAAATCTTGCTGAATAGAAATCCCCGAGCCTTTCAGTTTTTTCCTTTGGATTATTACCCTTCTCCGATGTTGGTAAGACGTGAACCTAACTACGATAGGCCTGGGCTTAGAACGCTTCTCCTGTCTTTTCCCGATGCGGTGTGCGCGATCGATGTGATCTAGGGAGAGATGACGTTTAGCTCATCATTATCTAATTTGATGATAATTTCGGGGGGTTTTTTTTCACTTTGCTGACTCAGCAATTCCACAAATTCTAATCAGTTTCTTTTACTGTACTGTTGTAAATTGTCTAGCTCGTCTACCTGTACTTGCAGTTTTTGTTCCAGCTCACTGATTCTGTCCAGGTGAGTTTTCGCTTCATCGCTTGTTATTTCCAGGTCGAAAATACGGCTTTCAAGTTGTTCAAAACATTTGAATAGTGGGCTAAGCTTTGAATCTATCATCTGACACTAATCTTGATCCTTTTTCTATTAAAAAATTTCAGGCTTGAAGAATTTTTGGAAAATGTTGAAATGAAATGTTGAAATGAAATAAAGAATACAAGTATAGAAGTATGCACAAGCAGGACCCCGAGAATGGAGACATCCTGCTCCAAAGCCACAACTCATAGAAACAGCTACTATCATGAACTTTAAAAGGGCATAGTAGAGCTGCGGTAGCACTGACAAAATAAACTTCACTTCCCTGAGTAATCTGCTGATAGGAATAAACGGACATTGACTAATCTCCGTGTGTAATCATTTTTTAAAACAAATTGCAAGTTATGTAGTTATATATATTTAACGAGAGTGAAAGTCCTGTACTGTAAAAGTTAAAACTTTGTAGCCTACTCAGTGTTAAAAAATTAATGTAAAATGATAGTCAGAAATTTTTATGTAGTTGAACAAGAGGTATTTGTAGATGTACTTATTATTTAATATATTAGTTGTATATCTGTAGAAATATGAATGCAGCTCCATAATCGAACATCTTTTATGTATAGTTCAACATTATGACATTTAAACAAAAGAATTTATAATCAAAATATCATGTCAAGTCATTTTTGCATATATTCTTATGAAAGGTATTTGTAGATGTACAATATAAATATATGTTTAATTGAATTTAGTTGTATATCTATGTAGAAATATGAACCCAGCTGCTCTATTTCATAGCTCGTCTACCTGTACTTGCAGTTTTTGTTCCAGCTCACTGATTCTGTCCAGGTGAGTTTTCGCTTCATCGCTTGTTATTTCCAGGTCGAAAATACGGCTTTCAAGTTGTTCAAAACATTTGAATAGTGGGCTAAGCTTTGAATCTATCATCTGACACTAATCTTGATCCTTTTTCTATTAAAAAATTTCAGGCTTGAAGAATTTTTGGAAAATGTTGAAATGAAATGTTGAAATGAAATAAAGAATACAAGTATAGAAGTATGCACAAGCAGGACCCCGAGAATGGAGACATCCTGCTCCAAAGCCACAACTCATAGAAACAGCTACTATCATGAACTTTAAAAGGGCATAGTAGAGCTGCGGTAGCACTGACAAAATAAACTTCACTTCCCTGAGTAATCTGCTGATAGGAATAAACGGACATTGACTAATCTCCGTGTGTAATCATTTTTTAAAACAAATTGGAAGTTATGTAGTTATATATATTTAACGAGAGTGAAAGTCCTGTACTGTAAAAGTTAAACTTTGTAGCCTACTCAGTGTTAACAAATTAATGTTAAATGATAGTCAGAAATTTTTATGTAGTTGATCAAGAGGTATTTGTAGATGTACTTATTATTTAATATATTAATTGTATATCTGTAGAAATATGAATGCAGCTCCATAATCGAATATCTTTTATGTAGTTCAACATTATGACATTTAAACAAAAGAATTTATAATCAAAATATCATGTCAAGTCATTTTTGCATATATTCTTATGAAAGGTATTTGTAGAAAAAAGTTTAGAATAAACTTGCTTATTTTGCAATAACATACAAATTATTAACTTGTGCACAGAAATTATATTGAATTTAAAAAAAAAAATGTGTACCCTGATTTCTAAACCAACAAATTATAACAAATATAATAAAACACTTCCAGTGACTGGAAGTGTTTCTATCATTTTTCGCTGTAAACTGACGGGTAGACATTTTTTAAAAACACTCATTTCTATGTCCAAGTTGGTAATTTTTATTGAAATACACGCCATCGTGTTGGGATTCAATATTTCGACATTAATTATGTCATCATCAGGAATGATTTTTATGTTACTTCAAAATGGGCAAGTTAATTAAAAAAATATTTTTATGATTTTGTTGGTATTTAGCATGGAATGTAAAACAAAAATCTGATATTTTATGTAGTTAGACACTGAAATAAAATAATCGTGGGATATAGCCCCGATTGTCATTTTGGTTTGTATTCATATACTAAGAGGTATTTGTAATAATACATTTCTCTATTGTTTTTAGTTTTAGGTCTATATTAAAATATGAATGCAGCTGCATAATTTTTAAATACAAATATTATACTATTGCTGTCCGGCGTTAGTATATCGGGTATAACGTATTGGACAGGGACTAATCTTAAATTGTTATCAAATTTAACAACGAATTGCGAGTTATGTAATTATTGATATTTTGAACAAGAAGGAAAGTCCAGTGCGGTGAAATTTAAACTTTGTAGCCTCTAACAAATTTAAATTAGACTATGATTTATGTGGTTAAACATTATGAGAATTGAACAAAGTGATTACCATTTTGGTTTATAATTTTGTAAGAGATCTTGGTAGATATACTATACTAATAACATTTTGATTGGTTTTGGAATTGGAATGGATTATATAATTGAAAAACACCTGTACACAGTAGCATTGGTTTTGAAGAAATGAAGACAACGAGCGACGCTATTGCAGTTGACAAAGAATTCAATCTTTTTGTTACTGTTCATAACAAGCGCTTTTCAGAAAATCATCCCGTATTTGCAAGATCAAAACTAATTTGCATCTGCTTTAGGTTGGAAGTTAATGATGATATACTTAAAATTTTTCTTTAATCTCTGAAGTTGTATAATTGTATTTGGGCAGGCAATATATCTTATAAACAAACAAACAAACAACATATTAATCAAATCAAAGATATAGTTTCATTATTATCTTTGATTAGTGTATTTAAAAGGAACCTTCAGAGCTTGGTCTGAGGCATTTCTTTCCAGCAACTTCTGTTCACACCTTTTCTGCATGTACAGTATACGAAACAGTATCGAAATTTTTAAAAATGGTTTGTCACAAACTTGTTGTATATCATAATTTGTTTTTTAGCATGCGTTAAATGAGATGCAAATCATCATTACAGGCTGCAACCAAGTACATCACTAATGTCACAATTAAACATATTTCACAATTCTCAAGCTGAGACAACTAACTGTATGATTGTTTTCCACAGTATCAAACTCTGATGATGAAAGTAATAAAAGCCATCGTGATTCTATATTTCGATTTTCTTCATTGATCATGTTAAAATTGTCACCCAATTTATGTTCACACTAATGCTTGTTCTCTATCAAGTGTATTCTGAGTAACTAGGTCTGAGATCATCAATCGTCTTACAGGGTGCAAAACTGATGCCCGCCCGCTCGCCAATGCAAGTGAAATACAAAATTGGCTAGTTGTATTCAACCCCCCCCCCCTACAAAAAAAGGTCCAAGGTCCCCGACGGGGTGGGGGGTGCTGATGTCCCTGACGAGAAAAAAGTGGGCATGGTAGTAACTGTGCTATTGTTCATCACGATAAATTTTGTTTTTCTTCGTTGTTTTCAGCTTTAAAATTAAACATACTGATTGATTATTTTATTGAATGATCAATAAACATATTAAACATGGCTATTAGATTTTCGAATTTTGTACATGCAATCTAATCTTTATTATGAATACATTATAAAGTTATATAGTATCGTACGTATATACAATCAGATTGTTATATGTTGTGAAGTTCAGTATTGTATGTATACAACTACTTTGTTATTAGAAACCAGTTAATTTTATATTATTAAGAGGTTCACTTTGACCCCAACTGAAATAAGGTTTCTTTTTTACCTTTCTTGGGTCATCCTTAGTATCTTGCCCTTGTTTTTTCTGTTTTTGTTTGCTTTGTATTTTTTGTATGTAATAGTACTGAATAAAATCATATATATTGTGTAACCACTGTATTAGACACGTTCTATTAACTTGTTATAAAAAAATAATAAGTTATAATCAATTTTTCATTGCTGATAATGTAAAACCAGTTCATTATTAACCAATAAGAGAGAGCTGTTAACCCAACAATTTAACTTCATTTCATGCAGAAGTTTTCGTTGTAAAACTCGGAAATGACTTTTAGCGGGGAGAAAGTCCGGAAAGATTTCTCTTTAAAAAAATTGATTTTAATGATGACGTTATCACGAAATATTCAAAGATGTCGTCAATTTTTGGCAGGAAAAACTTGTTTTTTTAATGTAAAAATAATTTTATTGTTGTTAAAGTACAAATGCAATCTCAAAACAATGTTATAAATACAGAAATAAATTATATAATTAATGAACTACTAAAATATAAGCCCAATGGAAAACGAAATAGTTAAATTTTGCTCTATAAGACACGATGATATCCCATTTTCGGACTTAATGGGATAGAGGTAGGGGAACCATATTTATATTTTATCCACTTCTAATTTTTCTATACATGTACAAATTCAAAAGAACTTTAAATTTAATATTTACCCTTTACCGTCTTGAATGGTGGCCCCCAGAAATTCGCTGACAGAGGGCCAGGCATAATGGGCCGACTAGACTCTCGGTCAGGAATTGTTGATTATGGCTTAGTATGGTCAAAAAATTTGCTTTTATATCAAAATATTAGGGATTAGCCATCAAAATTGATTAGATAGGCAAATTAATATATTTGCCGTGGTCTGTGACGACCTTCTCATGGCGTCAAACGACAGATCTAGGCCTGTCCGACATGTTCCCCACCCCCACCCCATCAGTGCTGTTAGCACATTTTGAGTGTTGTCATCACACAAAACTTAGATTACCACAATCAAGCCCACTAAAAAGAAATGTTTACTTATTTAAATTTAATTTTACTACACTACACTTTTCTTCATCATCATTATTATATTATTATGTTATCCTTTTATAATAAAGTAATTATTCTAATGGTTACTAATTTAAAATTATCTTCCTTCCTCGTTATCTTCCTTCTCTTTCTTATCATTATCATCTTCATCCTCCTCATCAACAACTTCCTCATCCTCTTCATCCACATCATGACGAGAATTATAATGATGACTATGAGGATTATAATGATGGTGATGATGACGCTGAGGATGATAATTGATGATGATGACAATGAGGATTATAAGCATGATGACGATGTGGATGGTAATGATGATAAGATAAAGTGGAGATGATGATAATAATGGCTTTCCTAGTATTATTGTGACAAATGCCCAGTAGTCCAGTCCGAAAGCAAACATAATGATATACACATAGACGGTGCGTAACGTTTCTAAATGAAATTTCTCTACAAACCCACGAATAAGAGGGTTAACAAATGCTGTAAGAAGCATGATGGTGGCTCTCTGTAAAAGAAATTACCGAAGACCCCAATACTAGTTTGGTTACACTGCACAAGATGCAATATCTCTTACATAGTAAGATCAGTGCCTAATGATTTTCAACTTATTAATTTCTCTATAGGTAGGCCTACATTGTCATGCTTTCAAAAAGTTCCACGAAAGTGATAAACAGCTTTACTTTTTATGACGTGCATGTTCATAAGAAGGCGTAAAGTCACAATGTGTTTTAAACGACCTCTAACTGGCTGGGCGCCAGCTTGAGCCTTATCAGATTTAAACCAACACATCAATCGCTGGTTAAGGGTAGCGTCATATATTTTAGAAATAGCATCTATCTTCGTAATACCAAGCCAATTCGAACACACAATTCTAGATCCTGACTTCAAAATAGTTATCAAGCTCAAGGATCCGCCCCTGACATTACCACAAACAACGACATAACATAAAATTTGGGACCATTAGGTCGATAAAGCTGCTAAGTGGTCCCTTTTACACATTTTACACATCACTACATTCCAGCTTGTGCTTAAAGTGTGCATAATAAAAGTGTTTAGTTTGTTGGGTCCTAAGGAAACCAAATAAGCGTGGAGATATGTAATTTTGCTGTTATAGGCTTATGCCTTTCCGGGATACACAGTCGCATTCGTCCAAGTCACGAATCTTTTGATCGACTTCCTTATACTGAAAAGAATAAGTATGTAATATAAATGTATTGTAGTACAGGTCTCCCCGAAATGACAGTCCACTTTTGGGACCGGGGATTCAATGGTCTTATAGCAACTTTGGTCTGCAATTAGAATAATAAAGATAAAAGACATTTTTGTTAACTTAATTACTGACCATAATAATTAAATAATTAAATATTGTTTTGGAAAGTTTATCTGTGAATCGGTTCCCTTTTGTTCCTGATATACCGTATATAATATACCAGTTGGATAGGGCGTCTACATAGACAACAGAAAGTCCCGAGTCGGTTTGGGGAACTTTCGATCGTACTCGCACATTCCTCTTCAGGAAATTTGTTGCGTTAGCTCATAAATACTAATAAGAACATAACAGGACATGAAAACATGTAAGGCCCAGTACACATTGGCGTAACAAAAAGATCTTGTCCCCAAGATAATGCTGTTTCGGGGCACTGCTGGAGATCTCCGCAGTCTTAAGCTTTTGACGTTTTAAAGCGAGTATTTTGATGGGTATTTTTTAAATGTGCTTCCTAAAAATGCGCTGCTCGGCCGAAGTGATGAAAATATCCCGATATCTTTAAGGTCTGGAGCCCTAGCTTTAGTTAGTGAGAGATCGTAGCTATTACGCCACTGCCTGTACAGTTAAAATATTAAGAATTATATTATATAATTATTCGAATAAAAAATAAATGAATAACTTACTCTTTTACTGAGGGTGTTTGCTATTCTCTTCACACTTAGTAACTTATCTTTCATTGCATTATGATCACGGCATTGTACACAGTAGTTCTCTATATCAATTGAAATCAATAAATTGCAGTGTAAAGATATAAATTATTTTTAATTTCTGTTAAAGATATGATAGTTATTGAATATTTTGTACTAATAGTAAAAATAATATAGACAGGCCTATATGATGTTCACTTGAACGTCACTAAAATATATAGTAAAACAATAAGTAGGCATTCTAAGATCTCAATCATGGTTGCAAAATGTTTAAAAAATTATTATACTTACCAGTTATCCGTACACGTTTTCCTTTAGCATGTGATTTAACTACAAACAAACAAACCACCAGAACAAAGGCTAGTGTAATTTTCATTGTTGGCTTTAGTGGGGGTAAGGCCTATGTTACTCAGATTGTTCAGTGATCTTAATGCTAAACTGTGTAGGCCAAGTGTCTGTCGCCCCTTGTTAAGCTACATTCCGGAATGATTGGCTTCCGAAAGTGCAATACCCTTGACTTAAATGACAGGAAATGATATTTCCTTCCTCTCTATATATGCCATCATCTGCATTCTTGTTTTTCGATTTGGTCATTGAAACTTGAACAGAAGTGTACCTGAATTTAATTAAGAAATATTTTAAAAAACAAAACAAAAGAAAATATTCAATTACTGTTAACACTTAAAGACTAGGATGAGATTGGTGTGTTAACAGATAAAAGTATCTAAAATATGAATATGAGTACTATATTATCAACTTAAGGTAGATATGCATAAAATCTTAAGTGTGTAAACCTACTGAGCAATGTAATTAATTAGTATTTGTGAAATGTGTCTTTATATATTTTTTTTATATTTATAGTGAGTATTAAGTGTGGTACAGACACCATAAGAGGTTTGGCATGCTAAGCAGACATGTGTTTATGTTTCATGTTAAGAAATGGTTGGATTTGATTCAGTAAGTTTAATGACACCCGAGTCTTAGCAGGCATATATTTAACAGGGTGATGACTTAGATCATCAATCCCTGGTTTATCGACGAAGGTGTATCCATATACAAGGGAGATGTACATCTCCCAGCATATACTCCGGTTTCCGAGTGGAACTCTCATCTTTATAATTTAATTCCTTTCACATTTCCATACATCTCTACACTTTTTTTACAGCGCACATAAAAACTTAATAAACCACTATATTAAATACTGTAGTACCAAAAACCCCATTTATGAACGAAGCCATTGGTATTCTAAAACTATATTTTTTTTAATAATTTAGAATAGGCCTATTTATACAAATTTGTGCCACTTTTTTTATTTTACAACAGAATCAAAACTATATTTCTCTTTGTAAAGTACCGGTACCGGTACATGATGAATTATTTGAAATAATTTAATCGTCTAATTTTCCAAAAGTGGTGAACTACTGGACAACAAAGACCGAGTACAACAATTTGGGTTTATTCGCTGCTTGGGTCACGCTCGTTCATTCCTCACATGTTACAAGCCCTCCACCCCCACCCCCCATCACAGGAACACCCCATAATATTACAGCAAAGTCGAAAGGTTACACTAATATAATTATGAAATTGTTTCAAAGTATTAATTGCGATGATTGTGTTGTAAACAAAATTAGTGGTGTTTTTATGAGTTACATGATAGATAGATTAAGGAGAGTGGTATTTCAATCATGACAACTCACAGAGGGGAGGGCAAGCCAAAACAAAATCAATTCAAATAAATTAAAGAAATAATAATGAAATAATAATGAAATAATGTATTACACTTATTCCAAAGCATACGGACACAATGCAAAATAGAGGTCCTCAAAAACGTCTGAGATTCGAAACCCACCGGTCTGGAAAATTGTAACAAGATAGATTATCAGATTCTCGATCACGTAGTGAATTTCACTGAATATTTTGATTGACTGGAAAATAATTACAATCTACCATCGGTAGCTGTCTCGTGTGTAGCATGTTTACGTTTACGTAGTTCCGCATTTGCTGGTCGTGTCTCAGTCAGTTGTTCTGAGGTTTAGTCCCTATCAGTGATAGATAGGCGTTTGTATTTACTGCAGTCAGATATTCTCAGATCATGTATTTGTTTGGTGCTGTGTGACGTCACAATAACCAAATTACCATTTAAAAATACGTTGAACTTTTCAATGTGCAGCGGAGCAAAATTTTGTTTCATAACTGCTTTACAAGTTGAGAAGCAAACAGAAACGTTTTTTCAAGAAAAAGGATGGAGAGATCAGGATTTTTCCCCACACCAATTGACATTATTGCTGTTTCATATAATTTTAGTGGTTTTTAAATATTTGTGTTTTATGAAAAAAGATATGAAACTGCCATGGAACCCTGTACGTAAATGCAACGGTAACGATAAGTCCGCGAAGCATCTATCTAGCCTATATAACTCTTTCAACTCTCGGCGTAACTTCACCTATCTCCTCTGAATCCGATGACAGGAATGTGGTCATCTCTCATAAACTGGGGTTCCTATGTCTCAAATACGATAGGCTACATAGGCTACATAATCGATGACAACGAAAAAACAGCCAAAAACCACCCACGGCCATGTTTCACGAGTTGCAAGCTACAGCATCAGTGGCGTAACGCCTATATGCGCTCTGGTGCGGCGTCCTCAGGGCCCAGACTCATAGTGGCCCCGAGGCCCCCACCCCATAGGCTCCTCGATCTAGCACTCTGACACAAAAGAGCTTTGTTGATAGATAACAACATAATGTGCCTCTGACATCGACTGTAGGCCACATCGTATTACCAGTGACGGATTAAAGAAGCCCCTAAATTTTTCTGTATTTATGTTACTTATTACACAATTTAGAATTACAACCTTATTTTTCAAAGAATAATTAGGATGTCACTTTAGTCGAAACTTTAGTTTAAGCTTTGGCTGCTTTTTTTCTGTAATGCTTTTTGTTAGAATTTTTAATATGTCTAGCAAAAAGAACCAAAGTTATTTACAAAATAATATTAAGACATGTCAGTTTACATTTTAAGCTAGGATTTTATATAAGCTTACTTTGATTGTCTTCGACTTTTGTGTTTGTTTTGTGGTGGATGGTGATAGTCGCATCACAGGGGCGGATCCAGCGTNNNNGGGGTGGGGGGGGGGGGGAGGCATTAGGGCCCGTGCCCGCGTCCCCCGTCAGTCAAGCCAAAATATAAAAAAAAAGAGTGAAAAAAGTTAAAAAGAGGAAAAAGGAATGTACCCATGAGTTCAGTGGCGATCCAGCATTGGGGTGAAAGGAGAGCTCGATCATTTGCCACTTTTAAGTGTACAGTTTTTTTGAGTATTTTAAAATCCTTAAGTTAAATTTATTTTTTTTTAAAGTTTTTTTTTTTACTTTCAACGAAAAATAAATGCGATCGTTAATTTCAAACTTGGTACAATGTAGACCTGTCATCATATGACTACTTATACAGAATTTTACTGTATTATAGGCCTAGCCTAGGACCAGGCTTCCTACTATAGTTTAGGCTATAGAGGCCTAGTCCAAGACCTTGTTGCAAATCCCAGCCCACATGATAGGCCTAGCCTAGTTAATGCCTAGTAGCAAAAGGCTCGTGATCGCGGTACCCCGACCATTAAAAATTAGCACACGCACTGGAATGCAGCGAAAATTGATTCCCCATCATTAATGGAACAAGCCCACGTCATGCTTGGCTGATTAGTTTTGTTTTACATTTCGCATGTCTAGTTAAAATTTATTTCAAACCATCCATGTTTGGCTGGTTTTTGATTTACGTTTTGAAATAGAATTTGGAGAGGGCGTTTTATCAAGTCAGACCTACGTTTTGAATTTGAATTACATTGTAAAGAAATTAGAACTACATTTTGGAAAATTTGAACTACGTTTTTAAAAATTAGAACTTCATTTTGGGAAACTAGATCTACATTTTGAGAAATTTACGCCTAAGTTTTAATAAATTAGACATTCAATTTTGCAATTACATTTTGATTTAAACATGGACTTTTGCTGCGTATGGCATACCCCTCAACTGATCATCGAGTCCCCACTTCACCTTTCCCCCTCTCAGCCCTTACACATCTAGATGTGTATACCACTTCACTTTCGCACCCCATCAGCCTCCCCCCCCCCATTTAAAGACATCTAGATACGCCACTGACTTACATGGCCAGATGAATACCATGCCCTCACGATGTCACCGGGGACGCGACTGCCAAAATCTATTTTTGGCAGCGAAGGGTCGCTACCAATAAACATTCAACAAACTACCATGGTTTCCGGGTTGATTTGAAAGGTACTACATGGCTGAACTATTTTTTACTTTAGGGTTAAGTGGTGAAATTCGCACACATATCATACGACGTCACTGACAACGCCGGGGACGGCAACTCGATTTTGAGATAAATTTTTTGAATAAAGTAATACTAAATAACTTTTTTAATGACGAGCTATTGTCTTCAGTTGTCTTTGTTGGTCATTCAACTGTCATTTTATCTATCTTTTTTTCGGTGATATTACCATTCTCAATAATCTATAATACACTCACATAACAACGTCACGTTAGATCGATCGCTAGGGACGCCTTGGTGACGCCGGTACGTCAATTTTCGTCGGAAAGTACCAAGATGATGAACAGTTTCATTGGACTAAATTCTTGCTTATGTTAGCCTCCAGCTTATCTAAGATTATACTGACACTGCTTTCAAATGAAATAACTGACAACTTTGGTTTGTATCAATGTTTTAATAAGTACATAAAACTATGTCACAAATACGTATGCAAAAATACACAGGGACACCACGCTGTTTTTTATTTCTCTTGAAATCTGTATGCCTGATCACCATCATCATACACAGTATAATAGATTCAAGTAAGATGTTTCAAATGATATTAAAATGTATGTATGTATGTATGCCTTTGGAACATTTTTTTTTTTTCGAGTTTTATTTACCTTAACGTCGACTCTGCTTTAGAAAGCACCAGGATTAATCACACAACAGTATCTCTGTTGAAAAAAAAAATCACGGTCAAGTAGTTAAAAATCACCTAAAATCACCTTATTTTGGAATTATCGCCCCTCAACTGATCATTGAGCCCCCACTTCTTCTTTGCGTCCCCCCCCCCGCCCCCCCCCCTCCAA
>NW_022754854.1:488779-515146 GCF_011630105.1 Anneissia japonica | reverse complement strand
TGCATCGATGTGCCACCAAATCGTAACCAGCCTTCACTATGCCCTCACGATGTCACCGGGGACGCAACTGCCAAAAACTATTTTTGGCAGCGAAGGGACGCTACCAATAAACAATCAACAAACAACCGGATTTCTGGGTTGGTTTTAAAGGTACTACTTGGCTCAACCATTTTTACTTAGGGGCTAATTGGTAAAAATCGCACACAAATCATACGTCACTGACAACGCCGAGGACGGCAACTCGATTTTGGAGATTAATTTTCCGAATAAAGTTATACTAAATAAATTAAAAATCACCTAAAATCACCTTATTTTGCGAATTAGCGCCCCTCAACTGATTATCGAGCCTCCCCCGCCCCACTTCACCTTCACGTCCCCATCAGTCCCCCACTTCACCTCTGCGCCCCCTATCATCACCCCTTAAAGACATCTAGATACGCCACTCCGTGATATTACCATTCTCAATAATATAAAACACCCATATAACAATCACGTTAGATCGATCGGTGGGGACGCCGTGGTGACGCCGGTACGGTTAATTTTCGTCGGAAGGTATCAAGATGATAACAGGGGCGGATCCAGCTTGGGGTGGGGGTAGCATGAGGGCCCGTTCCTTCCCCCTACCCCGTCTGTCAAGCCAAAAAATAAAAACGAGTGAGAAAAATTTTAGTTAAAAAGAGGAAAAAGGAAAAAGGAGTGTAACCAGAGTTCAGTGGCGACCCAGCATTGGGGTGAAAGGAGAGCTCGATATTTGCCACTTTTTTACACTAACCATAGTGGGGCTGATGTGGGCGTGGCGGCGAGAACTTCATATGTTGCACGTCACAGACTTGAAAACAGCGCATGCGCAAAATATTGCTGGATCAATTAACTCACTCGTTGGTGGCGCTTTCCAGAATGAGAAATAAACATAGAGGTATAATAAGAATACTAGAGCGCTAACCGCAATGTATTCGATGTTCGAAATACGCAGAACTGTGTGTGTGTACCATCCAAGATGGCTACCATAGATTTAGCCAATCAAATTTCGCTAAGCGCCATTGTTTGCAAATGCGCCCTCAATTTACTCAGAAAGTTCAATACAGCTAGTTACCTGTATGTTTGAAACTCGAGCGTTGCGGTGTTTGGGTGTAATGTATACGATTTTAATTTTCATTCCTTGGTACTTTATTTTTGAATAAGATGCATCACTTGGCCTCGTTTTGGCTACAATAGTTTAAAAATTTGTTATTACCATTACTCATTATCATTAATGAAATAATAGTCAGTCAGAGGGCTTATTAATATGTAATAATATGTATACTAAGCCTGAAGGTGGCGCTTTACTACGACGGCCATCTTGGATGGTACACATACATACCTCTGCATTGCTGCGCCATCTTGTCAGCACTCTAGTTGTTTAATAGCTCTATGGAAATAAATAAATAAATATTTCCGCTAGCGTCGCTGTCGTGGTCGTCTCTACAGTCTGTTTTTTTCTGGCCGGTTGTTCCTGGTAGTGTAGGCCCACAGGTAAATCATAATGAATATATCAGGAAATAGGAGTAGCAGAGTCTTAAAGTTTGAAGTCAGTTCCTTATTAAGAACAAAAAGAAGAAAAGAAGAAGTAATATGACATAAGACTGGAGCTTTTGCTTGGCGGTTAGGATGACATAGGGACTTGGGTTAAAATCTTGAAAAATCTTTATAGAGAACCGAAGTGCAACGTTATAGAACCTTATGTAAAGATGTACAAATGAATGCACTTTAGATTCATCTTAATTACATTTACTGTACAATACCTGTTCGATTTCTTAATGACACAGTCAGAACAGTCGGGGGTGGGTATGGTATACACCATTGTTATGTTCTGCTTGACTGATCAAACCCAGATAAAGCGATTGCTGAGACAGATTTGGCTTGTCGTAGGCAGTACAGTACTGGGATGGGAAAAGGATAGGCCTAGGCCTATTTTTTTTGGTCCGACTGCCCAATGAGCTTTGGCCGATGGTGGGGTGGTGGCTTGACCAGACCAATGGAGGGGGATTAAGTCCAGCTGGTGCGTGCCGCCCCTGGAGGTGGCATATTAAAATAAGCATAGATAGGGGCCTAGTTAGTTAAGCCTAAGGCCTAGGCCTACTACTATTTGTGATATCCATCGACACTGACTCCTGTGAGACAAATGGTAAAAAAGTGGCAATTTGGGAACAAAGCCAGACAACAGGATAGCCTAACTGCTTAAAAAAAGTTATCATGCAGGTTGGGATAGGGGAGGGCTCAATATCTACAGTACCAAGGCCAGGTCCAAAAAACAGGATCAAATCTTTAGATAGGCCCTAGCTAGCTAGAGTCGTGCAGTACCTCTTCCAAAGGTGAATAAAATTGCTATATGAACTGACAGAGGTGGCGTGTCATCACAGATGTCACAAACTCTCTGTCATGATGAAGACGTGCTAACAATAAAAATGTGAAAACATTCAGCTTTAATAAATCTGCAGGAGATAAGCTGTTTTCTGGGAGATTCTTGCTTGGTTGCGGGAGTGCAAGAGGCCGTCCAGTTCCAGGGGACCCCCACGACCTGCGGGAAACTTTGGATCCCTGGTTTTGATTAGATTGCTGATGAAAGTTTGTGAAGTGAACTATTTAAGTTAGTCTATAAAAGTGCTACTAGTGTTTTTATTTTAAATTTTAATGATACTGTCAGGTATATTTCAATTGTCACATGACTGATTTTTATAGGTGTCACAGCTGATAATTCTGAATGAAAGTGCAAAAGAGACGCCAGAAAGCTTGCCAAATCTCAACCCACATGCACAGTCTGTTCTAAAAGCCACAGAAGAGTTGGTTCAGGTGGGTCAACGGCTTGCTAAAGACTCCAAAGATGAGGTAGGTTTGCCATTTGGCATATACCTATCAAGGTATTGTTTGTATATTTTTTGTGTCACCGTTAGGAGCTGGAAAAACCTAGTTCAGCAATAGAAATGGTGATATATCACAGTAGCACCATAAAAGATACTGAACAAGAAAATAAGAAAACTTCATTGTCACAATTCAGTATAAAATATAATAATGTTGATGTTTTTGTTTGCCATAAAGTTCCTTTATACAATAACATAAACTTGATTATTAGATTCATGGTTTGGCAAACGAGCACAAAGTGCAACCTTCTACTACTCAATGATTGTAGTACAGTATTATGCATAGACCATTCATTTAATCTGAACACATCCTACCAGATACCCATTCATACTACTGGATGGAGTGTGATCAAACAGATAAAATACCTTGCTCAACAAGCAAAATGCCTGAGAGAATAAATTTCGACCCCAATATCTGAAATCATACTTTTGCTATTCTATAGTCTTTATGGGCATCAAAATCTTATTTCACCGCATTAAACATTGCATTCCTTGCCGAGAATATACAGTAATTAATTTATACACACTAGGATAACATCAAACAATATGTATTATTAGATTGCTTTACGGTCCCTTTACAAGAAATTTCCTTATAGATTTGCAATCACCAAATAATACACAATGGTCCCTACAATAACATCAACATAGGACCACCTGGAAATATAGGACAATTTACATGATTATGACAAGGACTGTCTCTGACCACTGAATAATATTAAGAATGCTTTACCTTTAAAGAATGAAGTAACATTAACAGTTTTCTTGTTAATCTTTGTTATTAAGGAGTTACGGATATCCATGCCAAAAGCATGTGAGGCGATGGAGTCTGCAGGGCAAAGTATGATGGTCGCATCACAGTGTCTTCAGATACGCCCGCATGATAGTCAAGCCAGGGAGAGTTTAGTGAAAGCTGCAAGAGATGTATTGGAATGTACAATGAAGGTATGGGATGCAGTTTATTTATTTATTTATTTATTTTATTTATTCAGGTATAAAAGAAGGTATAAAAACGGCAGCCAAAGGCTGAAATGAATGCATTTACAAAAATGGAATATATTAAAAAATGCAAGAATATTATTATATTATACACAAATTGTGTTCGAAGAACTGAAACACTATCTTTTGTTAAACCTCAAAAGTAAAACACATCAAAAACAAAATTATAACACACTCTATAATTTAGAAAGTTTCTAAAAAGAAACAATATTTAGATTTAAATAATTTAGAAAAAAAATTAAAATTGAGTGTGGAAAAAAATTCTTAAATATGAATAATGATACTAAATATTAAAAACTTTAATTATCATTATTCAACTGGTGTCACAGAAAATTTCATTAAACACATAAATTTGGCACTCAATCCCCTCGAGCCTACAGTAAATCAATTAGTAAATTATTCCTATACTCATGGAATTCAGCTTGGTTTTTGTCAAATTCTCAAAAAATGTCTGTACTTGTACAATGTAACTGCAATTATAGAGGGACGGGTGAATGCACTGTTGAGGGGTAGGGGTGGAGGGCAACAAAGAAAAACTTAATGAAAATATTTGTACACTTTTTAAATAATGGTAGAAGAGTGTTTCATTTTGTAAAGGAATCTCTACATATTCAGACATTATCTCCATTAATTCTTGTATAATTTTGGAATAACATTTTTGGCTAATAGGTTATGTTGATATCCGATGATGCAGAAGTGCGGAAGATAGTCCGTGCAGCTCATTGGGCAATTGATCGTCTGAACCTGCTCAAATCAGTGGAGACTATGAAAGCGCTAGTGGAGAGCTTCAAGGTACAGTAAACTTACATTCTGATTACTATAAATCCTCGAATAAGCGCTGCGGCGCTTATAAAGTTTTGTAGGGGCTTCAGTGTGGCACTTATTCCAGAGCGGTGCTTATTGAGAGCGGCACTTATTAAAAAGAATATTGGAGTGGTGTTTTCCATGCCCATTCCCATGTTACCTATCTCGCTTATTGTCGTAGTTTTAGTGGCCTGTCATAGGCTCTACATCATCATGGATGCTATATGATATGATCTTTGGTTACAGTACCTTACACTGAAGTTAAACTGCTAAAGGGGCAAAGTCATAATGGCCTTTAACTTTATAAAAAATTGCCAAAAAAAACAATTTTAAATTTGATTCTATTACTAGTGACATATCAAAAATCCCCCCTTGAAAAAAAAAATTATCTTTCTATTAATCATCTTCCTTTTAATAATTATTATACATCTTTTTGCAGGGTTTCACGGAAGCTGTAATGCTTCTCTCAAGTCTGTGTGACAAACGCCAACAAGATCTTACCCAGCAACAGCCTAAGCAGCGATTGTTAGTTGCTATGGCAACACTAAAGAAAGCCACACCCATGCTTAGCAGTACTATGCAAACATTTGTGAAATACTCCAAGAGTACACAAGCTAAGGTTAGAGACTTTTGCAATTAGTATGTTATTGGTCTATTTCTTTCATGCTTACCTGGATAAACTATTGCTAAATTTACCTAGAAAACATTTCTTCTGTAAATGATAGAATGTCTGTGTGATTCTAGTATAGTTGTAATTTTGCCCTATCTGACTTGGAAATGTACTGAATACTTAGTACGTGTGAAAACAATTGCGAAAAAAATCACAAGTTGTTTCCGGGTGGGACTCAAACCCACGATCTCCAGATCACTAGCCTGGCATCATGCCTTTAGACCACCGAGCTTGCGCCTGATGGCCAGGGTTGAATTCGAGTCCAAGTAAGCAGTGGGTACTGCAATGTTGATAGTAATTGTTATTGTCGTGATGGAGTAGACAATAACTGGATTTGCGTCAGGAGAATCATGTATAGGTGTAATTCTAGTTCCCGTGTATTCAGCATTTATAAGCTGGGGGCCAGTTCCAATCTGTTGAGACCAGTGGCGGGCCAATGTTAATTGTGTACTTCCACTTCTTTCTTTGTCAGCCCCACCCATTTTCTTTTATTTTCCAGTGAAGAACTTTCACAGATGGGGGAAAATACCACTCAGCCCCACCATTGGTGAGGCTGAGGTAAGAAAATTTATGATTATGACACCTCTAGATTGTTGGAAATGGCACTCCTAGCCACTAGATACAGTGAGCTACACTCAGAAAAAGCCACACTCTTGTAAACAATGCTAGAGTAGGGGTACCTAGGAGGTGTTTCTATAAACAGAAAAACTTTTTCTAAAAATCTGTGGGAAAATGATTTATTTTCAGCAATGTTGGCAGGCCGGATATTTTATTTTGTGAACCTCAAAGCATTTAATTTCAAGTCAGTCATACATATCCAGCATGATATCCCTCCAATTTGAATCAGAATTTTTTCTTTAATGGTGGCAGAAATGTAATGTACTAAAACTTACATTATAAATTCTGAAAACAGAAAAAAAAACCCGATGGCAATAGAAAACCTGTTTAATATACTGTACTGGTAGTTCATAATATTATTAGGAATCCTGTCTTTGTTTTTATAAACACCTTTAGTATTATATTACTATAACCATGGAGGTATAAAATAATAATAAATGCATAAAACCTTCTTTGGTGCAGATTCACCATCATAATTTATTTTATACCTCCATGCTATAACATATTTTATTGAGACAATTAAATGAAATACAACTTTTTTTTTTCATATCTATTTATAGGCTAGTTGTGATTATGTAATTAAACACATCATGGTTGCAGTAACAGAAATCATAAATGTAGTAGAAAAGGTCGGAAGCCAAAAGCCTGTAAAGAACGAAGAACCAGGACATTTTGCCATCAAAATCGACATGGTTAGTTCATGAATTTGAAAAAATGTATAATTTGTTATAAATATGCCTTTCAAAAGTTGACAATATTTTTTTGGTATCTTTGTTATTATTTTGACTATTATTTATTATTGTAGTATGATTATTATTATTATTATTATTATTATTATTATTATTATTATTATTATTATTATTTATCATTGTAGTATGATTATTATTAATTTTTTTAATGATGATTACCAATCCATTACTAACAAAGTTATTTATTAAACTAGAGCTTACGTATTCTAATCCCATGGTTTAAATCCTGCTAATATCCTCAAACCTAATTCAGATTTAAAATACTTAACAAAGTACCACATATATATACATTTACAAATTAAATTAGTTACATTAAATGTACAATTTAATAATACATTTCTCATTTAATCCTTGTTTACTGTATGTAGGCCATGAAGGAATTGTCGCCAGAGCGACGATATTCACTGAGTGTTGACTTTGATTGCTTGTTGGAGTCCATAGTTAGACATAGCATGGCAGTTGCTTCATCCATCCCAAGAGATCACCTCCGAGAAGGTATCATAAACTCTTGCAAGGAGGTAAGAAGCTTGAATATCCATTGATATCAAAGTGTCAATCTTAGGGTCTTTGGTACAAACCCTGCTGGTACTAAAGAAAGAGTTCCACCCTATACTTTCATAGTAGATGCATTTGTCGCCTTGACTCCCAAACCCTCACTGTTCAAGTCATTTGTGTCCTTGGGCAAGGCATTTTATGTTCGTCTCTCTCTACCCAGGATAAATGGGAACCTGGTAGGTTGTTGTGTGGCTTTGAATGTACCATTTGCTGATTTGCTGTTGTATGTTATCCAGTGACCAGGGATAATAACATTCAGTGCCTTTGATTATTGATTTGGAATTTGCGCTTTCTTAATCTTTAACATTATGTAACTTAACATGTTTTCAGACTATCTTTAGTGAGTACCTAACTGGTTAATCTTACATTGCTAACTTGAACGCATCTCACAAGTTAAGTATGCTAGTAGATTATATCATACACTTTCGATTCCTGTATATATTACGGTGTCTTCCTTGTTTTTTGTTTTTTTTTGTTTTTTTTGTAGATTCTAAGGCAGAGGACTATAATCCAAGAAGAGTGTATTAATGTACAAGACAATCCAGGGTTCAAGCAGCTGAAGGCCGACTATGATGAAAATTGTGAAGCGTTTGCTAGAGATTTCCTGATCCTGGAGAAGCTTGTGAAGAACGCCCTCATTGGTCAAGTTGTTGATGCATTTGTTGAAACTATAGAACCTCTTGAAAGACTTATTAAAGCAGCAACAGTTCCTTTAAAGGTTTGGATTCAATGTATATTAGATATATACAGTAATACAGCTTTTATTCTACCTATGTTGTATTTAGGGAACGAACAACATTATGTAACAAAAAAGCAACCAAGGGTTTAGCTGTAAACCCAGGTTGGGACCCTGATGGATGGAATTCGTCTTGGTGGGAGTGATCCAAAAACTCATCGGTAGGCAGGGGACCTCGTTTCTTTGTTCAGAATACACTATCCCCGATGATATAATAATAATACAAATAATAATATATAACAACAATGATAGTAATAACCAAATTGTGATTGTGTTCCAGGAAAAGGGACGCCTAAATGAAAAGGTATGTCTTGAGATCCTGCAGCCTTTAGAGACCGCATTCCTTTCCCACCTTGATAGGGTGTGCCAGGTGGGTACATTCATGGCTGCCAGCTGCTCTGATCATAAAAGTAAGTCCCTCCATTATTACTGTTTCGATGTTTTACAATGTTTTTTTTACTTTCAATGTTGTCTAGTACACATTCTTTCCTTCCACGGATGCCTTGAGGTCAAGTCTTCTATAGTGTATACTGTTGGATTGTATTAGGATTTGCAATTGTAGACCAACAGATGTGCACATTATTAGATGTCTATTGTTTTTCTTAATCTCTGTCCAGATTATAAAATCTTGTTTGACAAAATACTGTTGTATGCCAATATATAGCCATGATATGCCTATATATGGTCATGATGTGATGCCATCATGACCATATTTAGGAATGTCACATGTTTTTGTCAAATAATTTAGTAGTCTGGACAGAGCTTTATGATATTTATTAAATTTGTTACAATGATGAAATGTTTGTCTGCCAACAAAAAAAAATTTCATTTTAATTGGACTTGCTGGGTTATGATATTTGATTATGTTAAAAATTTACCCGTCAACAGGAGTGGAGGTCATTCAGGCCGCTGTTAACACCATGGAGCAGATCGACCCAGAAGTACTCCCAGCATGCCTTGCTGTAAGGCATGACATTCTGGATAAGCGAGCCATTCAGCACATCAAGCTGATACACAGGGAATGGAAGAATGAGGTGACACAGCTTGTAGACACTATAGATGAACTCATCGATCAGAACAGATTCCTGGATGTTACTGGTAAGTAGAGGTAACCTGAAAAATTTCTTGGAAGACAGCTCCAAAATCCACTAGTTTTAATCAAACCATACTGCTTTTAATAATAATAATAATAATAGTGTAGTTTTATATAGCGCATATCCATCTAATGTAAGGTGCTCAGGGCACTTGATGTGTGAACTAGGAACTCGATCAATGGCTTTCTTCGCCCCTAAGGGTCCCTTCGTGTCTGTGCTACCCGGTAACCAGGTACCAGCAACTCTCGTCGTCCACCACAAGGGCTGTCTGTTCCAGTACACCGGGGTATCCCCCTACTCGTCTCGAAGGACGTACTGGATTCTTTATAGTGCACAGGAGCCATTGTATACACTGGGCCTACGGTTTATAGTCCTTATCCGAGAAGACTTGTTCTACCACCAGAACCATAGGTGAGCATGCCGTTCGAACCAGCGCCGATATTATGGCTATAGCTTGCAGCGCCCCTGCTAACCGCTCGGCCATTCGACTCACCGCTGTACTAGAATATATGTGACTGGCTCTGGCAAAACCCTCCGTTTGTAGCAAAAATTCAAAATTGAGTTTTTGGTGTTTTTCGATTCTGCAAGTACTGTAGTCTTCTTTAAAACAGTGTTTGTTTATTTGATGGAAATTGGTTGAGTATTACTATTAGCAAAGTTTTGAATATTTATTTTATTGGATATCAGCCATGTAGGTTTTGGGAAAACAGCTTTCGAAGATTCCAAAATCAATAGTTTATTATTAAGATTTATAGTTTGAAAATAATTTTAATATACTTTTCAGTTAGATTTAGTGATTGAGGTTTTACAAAAATGTTCTTAAATATATCTTCTTTTATAAAATGCAAAAACGTGAAAATTCTGGATCTCGAACGTTTTGGGTGCTTGTGGAAAATTAGAAAATGCGACAAACCAAGAGTTTTGCCAGAGCCGAACACATATAAATATACTTGGCCCTGTTGATAATGAAATGCAACAGGGCCCCATGTCCTTGAAAGTTAAGTTAGTCTCTCGGAAATCAGCATGGTCTCATGCACTCTTACAAGTAACTAATCCGTCTTTCATAAATGTAAATTGTTTACATCTTGGTATCGTAGCCCTGATGCTACCATTAATGTTGAGAAGCAGTTTACAATCTTTTATTTATAAACCATGAAATACTTGCACCAAAGGCTGAAACGTAACATAGACCTAGATCGTAGCCTAGCCTAGATATGAAATCAATGTTTGGTACCTTTGTAAAGCTAAGATGTTTTTAGTTCTTGTAGTATTTATTACGTGTCAATCTGGTCACATACACACTGTGAACGAGCTTCGGAAAAGTGATAAAATTCGCTAAAAATTCTGGCGGTGGCTGATATTATTTCTTCAAACTTCTGGCGGTCAGAGTGTTAAAAGATTGACTTATATAAAGCAATTAGTATAGCTGTATACATCGTATGCTAGGAGAAAATTATTATACTTCGATTAAATTTAATGCATTAAAAATTTGTTCAATGATTAAATCTAATCTTTGTTTAATAATTTTTCCGCTAGTGTACTATGCACAGCTCTACTAATTGCTTATTACATTTATTAAGAGACTTTTTCAACCACGGGACCACCACATTAAAAATGATTTATAATCATCAAGGATTGTTTAATGTTTTATAAAAGATTTAAATACTTTTATTCTTTCATTGGATGTTTAGAAGCATATATTAAAAGAGACATAACTCAATGTCGTGAAGCCTCATCCATAACTGACAAGGACCTTCTGGCCGATGCTGCCAACTGCATGCTGGGAAGGGCAAAGCGTGTTATTCAAGTAGCCATGAGGGAAGTTGATCGCAGCCAGGATCCAGTTTATCGAAATGGACTCCTGGTTTTTGTGAACCAGTTGCAGAAAGGTATATATTCTGATGCTATTATATTAGGTCCCTTTTTGTTCGCGTTTATTTCTGCTCTCATTGTGTTCTTTTGGAGGGACTCCAATGTTATAGAGCTGTTGTTTCTGAGTATAGCAAGGAAAGAAGAGTTGAGAGAATGTCTTGCAGTGTACAAACCAATTACCCCCATTGCATTGAATATGTATTTTCATATGAAGGTCATATAAAGGTCAGAGGACACAAAACAAATTCATAGTATAGAAATATGACAACAGACCTTTCTGGTAAGCCCCGCCCCTTGGATATTGTTGCTAAGGTCCCGCAAAACAGCAGCGTAAAAACATACGCAAACAAATGCGTTTGTGAGACAACACGTGTGTTTGTTTAACACACGTATATTCCTAGCCCTTTTCTGATTGACACTCCGGATAGGTCTATAATATGATTCAAATCATAATGATTCTTGATTTTGAATTGTCATTCTGCTTTGACAGAGCAACAGTTTGCTTTTTTTTCATAAAGTTTAACATTATTTCGATGTGAGTTTACGAAATAGCATTTGCAGTACCAACTGCTCTTTGGGGATCATATTCAACACTAGTCACTAAGGGCAAGCTCGGTAGTCTAGTAGGAATGTACTGAGTATTCGGTATGATAACATGTTAGGGAGGGCAAAAATCTCTTCTCTGATTAACATTATCTTTATTATTTTTTCATCTAGTAATTCCACTTGTGAAGGCTGCAGCAAACCACGCACTAGAACACATGAACCATCAGTCAGCACATGAACAGTTAGCAGAGAAGGCAAAAGAACTTCTGGAATGCGTTGAGGATGTTCATGAAGGCCTAGACCCTAGGTCACACCCAAACATACTCAGTCCCCTGAGAAACAATGTCAGGGATCCTAAGAACTCCAAAGCATTGCGTAAGTATTGTATTGATTATTTTTATTTTCTTTTTCAATTATCTTTTGAGTATCCTAAAAGCTGGGTATTCGCTACACCTATGTTCGGCAGCAGACGCGAATCCATGGAGACTGTAGTGAGGTATATGCAACAAATCGTTTTCAGCGACGATCTTCTCAGCTCCTATTGACGATCAACAGACAAAATTGTGTTATGTAGCACTCAAACATAACGAAGATGGATTTGTTGGACCACTGTCAGCCGACGAAGTGTGTGCTCGTTTTAACTTTACAAGTCACGAATTCTGCATCTCTTAGACTTTTTCATCAATGCTGGATGCTTCCTCTCATGTTCTCACCTCCTCTTTTTTTTTAATTTATCATACTCTCAAAACATCGTTCTTCAGTTGTTCTGCAAAAACAATAGATAGTTACAGAAAAAGTTTTTATTATCTGTATCTGATCATATCGAGCAATGTTTGTTTACTGGTTTATTTATTACTCAGATTCTCCAGTTGCACCAGTGTTGAGGAAACCAATTCAGCACAATGAAAGTTACCTCAGCAACCCTCTTCCAGCCTGTTCTGGAATCGTGGACATCCAGCAGCTTTCAATGGTGGATCTGGTTCCTTCTGGTGAAGCAAGTGGCACCTCTAGAATAGTGCATGATATGAGCTCAATGAATCTGAGTGCTAAAACAAGGGCTGAAGCTTCATATACCTGTGAGTCCTTCAAGAACCTTTCCCTAATGTTAAGTGTAATATTATATTTGGGCTTTCTATCATCCTTGCCATTTTGTGATTGGTTGTAGTAAGCATATTTTTTCTGTTTATTACTGCAACTTATTCATCATTTTATTATTAATTTATTTATCCATTCATCATCCATCTATCCATCTAAGCATTATTCATTCAACTTATAAATCAGCAAATAAAAATAAATAAAACATTTGTTTATATTCATTTGGCACAATTTGTATATCTTTATCCATGTGTTTTGTTTTTTAATTATTCATTCATATATTCGTTTATTCCATCAGTTCACTCATTTATAAAACAAAGAATATAGTAAATTATTATTTAATTCTTTAGATGAAGCCAGATTTTTTAGTAATTTTTTTTCCTGCCTGTTTATATTCTTTATGTGTAATGTGTGTATAAATAATGAAATATAAAGAAAACCCTTAACAATCTCCAGTGCTTAACATAATTAGCAGCAACCGAAAGGTTCACTGATTAATCTCAGATAATATAGTATAATACATACTCCAACTATCGAAATGCACGCCATCCTGATGATGACATAATTAATGTCGAAATATTGAATCCTGACACGATGGCGTGCATTTCGATATTTGGAGTATGTATTATACTATCTTTATAATTAGCAGCATTTCATATTTTAATTGATATCAATTTGTACGTTTGGCTTGCATTCGACAGTGATGCCCAAGAACCTTCGCTATCCCATGATTGAACTGATGACGGCCGTATACAGGATGGACGGCATGCAGGTTGAAGCCTGTAACGTCATCGTGATGAAGCACTCAAAATCTGTAGCGGACTTGGCCAAAAGGCTTGCAGAATCTCTGCGTGATACTGGAAAACAGAGGTAATAGATAAAGAAATTATCTGGAAGAATTTTTCAGTCGGTATTTTGTAAATACAGTACTTACCTTAATGAACCAATATATGCCAGTTTTATTCTTGGAAATTACCTCAAAAATAATTAAATCGCCTAGCCCATTTAGCAAGTGTAACACATAGATGTTATGTAACAGGCCTCTTTTCATTAAACTTGCTCAAGATCATGTTGAAAGCTGATAGATAAATTTGATTTTGGGATTTCTACTTCATTAGCCCTTATGTAGCCTAGGCCAGAGCTTAGGGCATGTGTAAAGTTAACAATAACAAAGGTTCTAAAACAGTATATTTTTTTAGTTAATTATATGTCTTGAATAAATATGAAATAATAAACATGTCCCTTATTATTCTTGTATCTGTTTTAAAAATTTCTTTTTCCCACAAATTTCTAGTGAATCACTGGAAGGAACCTCGTATAGAAATTTAATGTTTTTGAACACATCAAAATGATTGTTTCTTCAGGAATTTGAAAGCACAAGCCGATGGTTTACTAGAGTTTACCCCTCAGGTGATGGGGACAGCCAAGGCCTCTGTGTTAAAGCAGGATGTGTTTAAAGCTGAGGCTCAGATTATGGTTGAAGATTGGACTGAAAAGGTTAATGACCTTGTGAAGAGCATCATTGAGGCTTCAATCGTATGGTTCAATGTTGTTACTATGGTGATGGAATACGCTAAGGTTGGAGATAACAAGAAATTGAATTATCAGGTTAGTGAATACATCTTCATGTATTTATTTTGTGTTCACTCGCCTTCACTAGACAAGGTATTGTTTGTCTACTTGTGTTGGTTGCTATAGTAACCTCTACAGGGGCTGACCCAGAGAAATGTCAGGGTAGGGGTCATGTGATGTGGGGTAATAGTGTGTAAGATTTTTGTTGAGACTAATAGGCACTGGTACTACAGTACTAAGATCAAAAATTAGCTAGTTTTCACGTAGGCCTACGGTACCGTTAATACTCCCCTCGCTTTCTTTTTATTTTCTTCTCTCTCGTTTTCTCTCTTTTTTCTGGGCCCCCTGCACCTCCACCTGCACTGTAAATAGAGTTATATTTTGAAGCATATTTGAAAATACTTGAAAAAAAGTAAACTGATACAACATTTATAATACTTGAAATTGAAAACCTTAACAACCTTAAAAGTTAAAAATGAATTTCTTATCAGTAGTAAAAAGTATTATATGGTGTGATGAAAGAACAAGATCTCATTACAAAATGTTTCACTTTCCTTTTTATATCATATTTTTTTTCAAACTTTTCAAGGTGATCCAAAAAACCTATTTGTTTTATTACCTGGGTCATTATCCTAATCATAATATTAATCATTAGTAACATAAAATAAAAAAGTAATGTAAATATGAATTGTTTATTGTTTTTGTTTTTTCTTTAAAGTTGAAGCAACTTGATTCGCACATGCAACTTGTCCGTCAAACAGTGACATCAACCGTAGAGACATGTCATGCTCTCGACCGGACCCACGCTATCCGTCCATCCAGTTACAGCACACAGGCACAAGTTATCCAGACCCATGCATCAGAGTTGAGTAGACTCGTGAAAACACTCTCTGCTGCTGCGAGTGAAGTTTCAATAGCTGAAGGTGAGAGCGCTGTTGCTTTTGATCCTTATTCCGTGATGGACCGTTCAGTTAAGCCCTGCCCCTTGGATATCATTGCCAAGGACCTACAAAATAAGAGCCATCCAGTACAGTTGTAAATGTGTGTGTTTGTAAAACATGCATTTATTCCTTGAATGATTGGTCAATAAAGTTTGATTAATAGTAAAGTCCATTACTTTACATTTTTTTTGTGTGTTGATGTAAAGCATGTTGCTTTCATAACCTCTGCAAATCATGTGGTTTTCGTTGAGCAACAAAGATTCAACACACATTCACTTGTATGATATCCACTATTGCTGTGATCTCACATAAGTGAAAAGAAATACTGTATATAGATGAAATATTTTGAAAATATCTAATGTGTATATGGCCAACATATTTTAAGTTTTATAAAGAGAAACTAGGTGGGTTCATCTATAACTTACTCATATCCTACGAACATCATCTTTGATTTTTGTATTCTTTCTTGTTGATGTCAAAAAGTATTTATATTGTTTTTTTTTATAATTTGGTATTTCTCATATGTAGTTTCAAATTTGTATTCATTTTCATTTAGTTTACATAATTAATTTTGAAATCTTGTTATTTGTTTCAATTACATACAGTATATCAGTTTTATTTACATTATTTTTTGTGTTTAATTCCAGGAGATATATGCTTGGAGAGCCAGTTAGAGCTTCTCATTCTTGAGTGGTCAGTTAAGCACCTACAACTATTCCAAGCAATAGATTCTGTCAATTTACAATCAATTGTAATGGTACCATCCCTTGAAGAAGCTGTTTGCACAGGCTCTCAGGAATTGGTTGAAAAAGAAGCTGGAAACTTGAAGAAAGCCTGCGATTCGCTGGTCCAAATGGCAAAGAAGGCTATTCTTGGGTGAGTAGACTATAGCTTGCCATATTGTGCGTAATAACTTTCAATCAAATTCAGTGTCGGATTCAGGTGACGCCCAGCCTACCAAGACACTCTAAATTTGTCAAAAAATTTTTTTAATCTTGAAAAAAGGAAAATATTAATCAAATTTAGGTCTGAGAGTACCATTTCTAGCCATCTAGAGGTACCATAATTAGGTGGTGGTTAGGAAGTGGTCCAGACTCCCAATCTGTCAAAGTTCCTCCCCAGGCCCCCTCTTTTTTAAATTCCTTGATCCACCACCGAAATGTTTAAATTGTTTTTAAGTATTTCTGCTCTTTGTTAAGTAAAGTGAACCATATTTCTTTGTGGTTTTTTATTTATTCATTCAAACTATAGTAAATATAGCTATAGTAGATATAGCAATTCCTTGTACACAGACTTGCGTTGTTTAAACAAAGCATTTTTTTTTTTTTGGAAAGACAATTTAATTATGTCTAATTTTTTTAGACTAAAGGATACCATGAAGGTTGAGGAAACAACAGTGGCAATGTCAGATGTTGAGAAACTATCAGCTCTCCTGATGGAAGTGGTTTTGCAAAGGCACAGCAATGAAGATGGGGGTAGAAGTGATCCAATCCACCCCAGGGTACAGCTTATGCAAAGACAATTACAAGCTAAGGTGCATTTCACAGATTTGTATTCACTCATTTGAAGTTTCAGTCAACATCTTTTTTCTCTTCATGTTTCCACTATCACACTTTTTCTTTCTCTTCCACCACTAATCATTCTCCGTCCCTACTCATCCTTCCAGATTTCCACTCTTCATCTTCACAACTTTTCATCCTCTTTTTCTGCTCCACTCTTCATCACCTCATGCCTCCTCTCCTCTCCTATTCATCCTTATTTCTTCCTCTCTTCACTTGTTCAGTTCTGAAGTTTAGTGAACAAAAAAGTCTTGGATAGCATAGGGAAATTAAGAGCCTTAAATACCGGGATGGTGTCCGGCGTGTATAGTTTATTAACATATTTCAAAGCGCCTAGTATAAAAACAAAAAATCTCCGGAGAGACTGTAATAAGTTGCCAGGTATATTTATTAAGTCAAATGAGCAAACATTTTTTGTTATCAACCTTTGTCAATATATATATATATATATATATATATATATATCATCAGATTCAAAATTTATATATTTATTGACATGTTAAATATGTATGTTATATTGTTTAAGATTTGCATGGTAAAGTAATAATATATTTAATGGTTGCAGTACACCACATAGGATAGTTCTGAAGAAAATTGTTATTTGTTGAGAATGTCTCTTATATATGTTGTTACAATTTCAATTGTACTATTTCAGGTGGCTCAATTGGGCCTTTTGATTGATGAAAGTGTAAGTGATATGGGGCTAGTGATAGATACATTAACTGGCCTAGCGTTAGCTGCAAGACAGGCCACTGGTGAGTATATGTGTTCTTTAATTAATTGCATCTTAATTATCGATGTACTGTAATCCCAGGTTCCTGGGTTCAATTCCTGCCATGGTAACGGGAATTCCCCTCACAGTCAAAACAACTCCCTATCCCTCATAATGAGATTTAGTCTATGTAGAGCATCTAGTTTCTTCTGAAGGGATTTCTTCATTCTTCATCAGTTATATTGCAGTTGTGTGTCTTTACTACCTATACTAACATGGCTACCTTTATTGCTTCATAGTATTTTAATGAAATCTTCTTTCAGGGCCATCTCAAACTCAACTCTTGACTCAGTTTCAAACCTTGGCTGAAAACCTTTCCCAGAACGTATCGCATGCTAGACAAGTTTGCTCACGGGCACTTTTGCCAGTGACAGACAAGGCTGGGAAGGAGCTTGCGTTTCTAAGTGTGGATAGAATGTGCCGCCTTACACCTACTGTCATTTCTGAAGCTCGAGATTTAGCTGGTAAGTCAAGCACAACATTAATAATTCCTTTCTGCTTTTTTGCTGTATGAGCAACTGTGGTTGTAAGTTTATTGCCATGAGACAGTACTCTACTCTACAAGTAAAACAGGGCTGGTAGAGCTCCTAACACTTTGCCTCCATAGCAACTATCAATTGTGTAACAACTATGAACTAAATTGAGAATACCATCCCAAAACCAGCATCAATGACTAAAAAATGAAAATTGACTATTTTTGATTTATTCATTCATATGTGAGGTCTCACCACGAAATGAGACGCATTGTTGGTGAAATCATATTGAGATATTCACCAAAATAGGTCAAAGGCAACATTTTTACAAAATTTTGATTTTAATGTTTTTGAATATAAACTTGATACTTATATTTTATGATTGTGTACTTTTTAAGTGAATTTTCTTACTAAAACAGTGTTCTCTTCACATATTCTGTAATTCAAGTCCTATTATTTGTACAGGTTAGTTTATCTTTGAGGCTGATTTTCTCAAAACCTGGTTCTCATACACCTAAACTTTAAATGCTCACATCTCTGGATCTATTCATCATAGGGAAGCCATTCAAAGACCAAATTAAACCTTATAATGTGAACTACAAAAATGTAATATTAACTCATTTCTTAATTTTCTAACGATGAGACTCATTTTGTAGTGAGACCTCACATATGTTCTAAATTTTAAGCTTTAAAAATAATGTGTAATTAATTGGAATAGACTTACTATTGCCAAAGTTATGGGTATGAAGTGTTACAGCTTCTCTGTAATAAAGTATACAATACTGCCAGATTCTTATGCTAATGCTCAGTTTTTAGGATGGAAAGCCTCAAATAATGATGAAAGAATAAATTTTAGATAAATTGCAGTGCTGCGGTTTACAGTATTTTATGATTATTTTGTATTACTTTTGTGAATATGTGCATCGGAAAAAATATTTGTTGAAAAGATCAATCTGGTGTGATGATACTGTAATTGTAATTATATTTTCAGACGATGTTCCAGGTTCAATGGAAAGGCTTACAACTGTCAAACGCGAGTGGGCTGCGAATGCAACTGCAGTGCTTTATGCTGTTACTAAGCTTCCAGAAGCAGATTCAGCTTCGGTTGCAGGTACGATTCTTATCAGCACATAACCGCTAGTGTGAACATGTGCTTATTTAGACCGTTAAAAAAATGTTTTTCGCTAAAGCGTGGCCGACACAAAATCGTGAGAATTAAGGATGGCCTGGTTTTTTTTTATACCAAGGAGCCCAAAATAATTGTATAATGCATCAAAAGGAACAATTCTATTCAGGGCTTTGATGCATGTAATTATAACATGAATTATTCCTATATTTTAACAATGTTTTGAATGGTCGAGCGGTTATGGCAGGGGTGTTGCAACCTACAGCCATAATATCTGTACTAGTTCAAGCATTATGTTTGTCTATGGCTCTGGAGGTAGAACAAGTCTTCTCGGATAAGGATTATAAACCATAGTCCAAGTGAACACAATTGGCTCATGTGCACTTTAATGAACCTAGTATATCTTTTGTGAACGAGCAGTGTTTTAAAAAATTATTTTATTATTTTTATTATAATTGACACATTTTCAAATGTTTTCTGAACATGTAGAAATTGCAACAGCATTGAAAGACCTGCAGATGATACATCATCTGACTCCGCAAAGTGTTCCAATGATGATGACAACACCACCTGCTATCAAGCAAACACCTGGAGGTCCTTATCAGCACAACAGCAGCAGCAGTATGTCTGCATGGCAACCAGAGTTCCAGGCATTCTCTGAGCAAGCATCTCAACTCTGTGAGTCTGAAATAGTTTTATTTTAAAGAATTCTAAATTGTTCTCCTTTACAGATGCTTACGCAGTGAAGTTTTCATTTGGATTCTAACTAAAGCATAGAGCATTAAGCAAACTATATAAGGGCATTTGTTCGACTATTTTGAATTATAGAGGGTGCTATTGATTCTGTACATTATTCTGCAGGGTGTCAGCTGATGTTTACAATAATTTTATTTTCTTTACACAGGGGTCCATAGCATTAATTCTTCCTGTAAACATAGTACTACTGACCTAATATCTACTTCAGTGTTTCCTTTTTCCTTAGTTAATCACTTATTACTTATAAAATCCACTTTTCTCGATTATCCTGTTTCTATCCACTGTCTCCTCATCTGTTTCCTCTCTGCATCTTCAACATCACACACTAATTTCCTTGTGCTATTTATCCTTATGTAAAATCTCTCATGTGCAGTTTCATTTTCCTGTATTGTATATCCTCTATTTTATTTCCTGTTGTTAAATATCATAGTTGTTTTATGACATTTTCATTTTATAATCAATTTTCTATCTTTAAATCAAAGTCACATTTCACTTCAAAAGAAAAATATTATTTCTTGGTAGTTTTATTTTCCTAGTATTTTTTCTTAAAATATTAGTCTTAAACTTTTATCCATTATTAAAATAGATTCTCCAAGTAGCTCTAAATTTCAAATGGAAACAGTAAAGAAGCCAGCACTAAACCCCAGAGCTTCTTCACATACAAAGTTGGATCGCAACTTGAATACATCACCACTAAGGATGAGGGAGAACCGAGGAGGTTCCTTATCACCGGTGAAACTGAAAAACTTTGGTCAGGGGACAAAAGGGTGAGTAGAATGTAACAAAATCTATGGTAAAAGCTAAAATTTATCAGTCCATCAATATCTCAGTCAATGTGTCAATCAATGTCAATCAATAGTTTTTGAGGCTTGCCATCCCAAAACCAACATCAGTGACCAAAAAATGATAATTGACTTTTTAATATTCTTATTCTCAACATTTTATAAGCTTTACTTGGAATTGAAATACTATTGCCAAAGTTATGAGCAAAGGTATTATGGCTTCTCAAAAAGTCTGCTAATTAATCTCAGATAAAAAAGTATTGAAATGGCTACTTTTTATGGGTGTAAATGTAACTTTCTATAATAGTTTTTGTGATGATCTGGCGTAGGGTGTGAATATGAGGACCATTTAAAGGAAAACGTCCCAGACCAGATATTTCAAAAACGGGTCAACTGATCCGGATAAAACTTTAGGGAAAGTTTAACCCAAGTTACAGGAAGTTATTATGATGTGTAGGGGACGATCCAGCCTAGGGTGTAAATTTGAGGGTCATTTACATTGCTTACGTCCCAGAACAGATGGATAAAAACGACACTTTCGGAATAGTTTTTCATGTTGAAATGAAGAAATGATCCAATTTTGGTGACGATCCGCAGTAGGGTGTGGATATGAGGAACATTTACAGATTTTTTTTTGACAGTTGATTAAATTAGTTAAATGCAATTTGCGTTTTCTAAAGCGCTTAAACCAGTTACAGCTAGGTTAAACTCAAAATTACCGTTCTATGCATGGACAATTTTTGTTTTCAGTCATTGAATCACTATGAACTGAAAATGCTCTTTCTGATGCAAGGTCGGCCCATATAGCGCACAGTGGTTATGAGTCACGATGTACCTCGCTATTACCATTGCAGCCATAGTTCAAGTCTCACTAATAACGTCGCAGTGAACTTGGTTTTCGTTGCTATTTTTAATTTTTTATACCATTTAACGACTTTTATTTTTGTTGCAATTTCAACTTCATTTCTCATCAAAGCAATGTTGAAAAGCCCTATGTTCTGTTATTCAAACAGACATAGTAAGTCTAGTTATTATTATTATTTATTCTGTGATTCTTACCATTGTGTTTGATTGTTTCTATGTCGCTTTTGTGATGTCGGTCCTACAATGTTTGTTGATGTGTTTACTCGGTAGACCCTACAGAACCAGACATGTTCATTACAGGTAAGTTGTAGTGTCACACCTGTTTCTCAGTTGACCATCTGTAATGTAATCCAATGTACAACCACTGAATTTGTTTTGAGCCCCATTGTAGCCTTCAATGCCTGTGCAAATGAAACATCCATGCTTCACAACCGAAGACTGGCTGTCAGTGGCGGATTAAGGGGGAGAGTTTGCTCAGGCTCCCTAAATTTTTCAAAATTATAAAAATTTAGGAAAATGATATTCAAATTTAAGTCTGAGAGTGTTGTTTCCAGTCATTAGAGGTACCATAGTCATAAATTGTTCTACCTCAGCCCCAACCATAGTGGGCCTGAGGTGTCTAGACCCCCCATCTGCGAATTCCTGGATCCGCCACTGGCTGTTATTGAGCATTGTGATGTCATACACAGACTAGTTTGAATCTACTGTGCACAGGGCTAATGACCTAATTTTTTTTTAAATCTTGGTATTGTTCTCGTTGATTTCACTCAGTGCAGAACTATATTAAATAATAATCATTACACATTCCTTCATTGCCTCATATTAATAATTATATGGTGACTAATTAATAATAATAAAAATAACAATAATTTATAAAGCACCAATATCACTAAACTGAAGTAAAATTCAAAGGTGCTGAGCATGTAATTGTAATTATTATTATTATTATCCTGACCATTATAATTATTATTTTCAATTATCATAACTACCACCAATTATCATCACTATTTGTTTCTCTGAAATTATATCTTTTATCACTTATATATATATTAATTTTTTCAGTTACTCTGATATTATCCTAATCAGCGTTTATAAGCAATTTCATTCCCTTGATTTCAATTCAGTTTTTTATTGCAAATGAAAATGCATCATTTGAATAACATAAAAGGGTAAATATTAAAAATTGTACAAACATTAAAAAGTGGTTATATAAAAATATTATAGAACAATATATAAAATAACATGAAGTTCAGAATAAAAAATTACAACAATAACATTGCACAGACCAAAAAAAAAGGTTGCATAAACATAGAAGAGACGAAAAAAAGGACAATGGAATTCTGAAAAATAATTTAAAAAAAGAGTACTACAGAAGTTCATAGAGCAAAGGACATTACAATTTTTTTTAAAGCAAATAAAAAAACATTAAGAAAGTAAAGAGCGAGCCATTTAGTGTTCCCCTCTTTTCTTGAAACACTTATTGCACCATACAAACAAACACACATGCCAATGAAATACAATCACTAGAAAATAAATGTCTTCTTCAGATTGTTATGCACAATGAAATATCTGCAATCGCATGCCTGAATAGTACAATTGATGATTGAAAGCAGTTTGGAATTTCCTGTTAACACTGTTCTACTTTCCGAGTTCAAAGCAAAGTTCCAATTTCTGTGTTTACATATTATTATGAGTGTTTGCGTGTGACCAGTGTCTGTTGTGCATTCCTAGCACGTCTTGCATTTAAGCTTGTTAGAATGTTTCACATGTTAGTCTGGCATTTCGTGAATGACTTAAGCAGTTGTATGCGTTCCCAGCTGTTGCAGTGAGATGTGCTCATCTCCAAAAACAAAAAACCACAAAAGTTCACTCGTAGGTTTCAAGCTCGCAAGCACATTCTGACTTTTTATCTTAGGCACTCACCCACTTTCCCCTTGCCATTAAATTCCCCCATTTCACCGGAGATAGTTGCCCCTTCCCATACATACACTTGGTTGATATTCTCCATGATGATGCACAAAAATTTTTGTTGGTAGTGTATAAACAATGCATGGAGTCGTGATTTCTTAAGTCCTGACCAGACAATCAAATTTTATTGGACAAAAACTTGTAAAAAGCCTAACATGGTCATAATGACATCACATCATGACCATGTATAGGCACATCATGACTATATATGGACATACACAAGGTTTTTTTGCCAAAGAAAATTTGATATTAATCTGGACAGACCTTTACTTCCTCACTATATGAGATACACTTTTGCCTCATGGAGGTATAGAAATAGAATTTATTTTTATATTAATAAATCTATTTTAATGATGTATTATATATTATATCTATTATATGAGGCATGCCATCCCAAAATTATATTATTATTATTATTATTATATATTAGATAATCAATTCTCATTTTTTAGTCACTGATGATTCTTTTGGGATGACAAGCCTCATATTGTAAATGATATTTCAATTGATTTTCAAATATAATAAATATATGGTAAACATTTTCATTGTATCCATATTTTGAATATTAATGTTGAATAAATTTATGAATAAACCTTTTATTGCTATGGAAGCCATATCTAATATTAGGTTATAGCATATTTCTATCCATTCCATTAATAGTCACATTCATTTTCATTCACAATCAATCATATTCATTTTCATTCATTCTATATTCATCCATAATAATTCATATTAATTTTTATTCATATTCCTTTATATTTTTTATTTTCGAATTCATTTAAATTTTATTTTTGTTCATATTCAATTATTTTTTATATTTATATTCATTCATATTAATTGATGATTTCATACATTGCTTTTACATTGTTATTCAACTTTTGTGCTTATTGAAAATGGAATCATGCCAAGTTGTCTCTTGTGTAATTTGTGATTTCTTGATTAAACAAATAAATAAAAGTACTCCTTGTAGAGTTTGTGCAGAAAACACACAAGATTCAGTTTTACATGCATTTTGTTTTTTGTGTTATTACTTAAATAGCCAATACAAAGATAATTATCATGATTGACATACATAAAATAAAATGGTGAATCGTTAGAAAAACAATAAATGTGAGAAAAATGAAGTGACATGATACTTATTGTTTTAAATGGATTCAGAAGAAACACAAGTAACAACGTGCTAATTGTTATCAAAACAGAGGTTGTTATTTCAGCCTTTTTGCTATTTGTACTTTCACTCTCAGGTTTATTTTTACTGACTTTCCAAATTAAATGATCTGAAATTTGAGTGTAGCCATAGCTTTGTATTCAAAGTCCTTGCTGTGATTACCAAGAACATGTTTAAATCTTGCAAAACTATTTTTGTTTTTATAATGACTACAATTATTAATTATTTTTAATTTGTTTGTGGTTGATGATGATGGTGACACTTATTGGACTTGTTTAGGATGGAGTTGTTCTCAACCATGTACAGTACCCTTGCAGTACTTTGTTTCTTCCCTTTCATTTTATAATGACTATAATTATTAAATATTTTAATTGGTATGTAGTTAATGATGATGGTGATTCTTAATACACTTGTATGATGATGAAGTTTTTTCTCAACCAGCTACCTCTGCAGTGCTTCCTTCAAAATATTTCTTTGTTTCAGGAGTAAGACAAAGGCTTACATACCTGTTATTGTTTTGTTTCTTCATTTTCATTTTGTAATGCTAGGTTTACATTATGTTCATGGTGGCCACGGAAGCCCTGTATGCCCGAAATGTAGTGTGCCCGAAATGTAGTGTGCCATGAGATTTTGGCCATTTTTTCTCCGTAGTCAAGTTGTGTTAGGTCTTGCTCAGTTTTTTCGCTTTGCTTCTTTCACAGCTTGGTCTTCGTCGATTGCTTCTTGTTGTTTTATTTGTGGCATTTTTCCTATTTATGCTTCCCATCCCACTACGGACTGCCTCCAAGTTTTGTTACGGCCTATTACGTGCTGTCACGTTTTGTTGCGTCCACCCCCTTTTCCTACGACCTACTAGGTTTCTCATCCACACCGTAACTGCCGTGGCCAATTTTTTTATAGTTTAAAAATCTGCGCACAGCCTCCAAGGCAATCACAGCCTGTCACATTTGCCCATAATTTCCATTTTAAAAACCGTAATCACCAACTGTTAATAATTAATAATAATATTTATGATTTATAAAGCACTTTTATTTCAAGACAAAACAATATTTAGCTGGTGAAACACTGCTTAACAACGGAATATTGTCAGCTGATAATGGGTTTTTTTTTTTTTTTTTTTTTTTTTTTTTTTTTTTGCATACCGGCATTTGTTTTATGATTATGTGGAGTACACAAAGAAATAATGTACTATATAAATACCAAAATTATTATTAGTTTTATTAATTTATTGTCCAACAGTGAAGATGCACCAGAACCATTACTACAACATGCTTCCAGCAGCCCAGATCTTCAGAATGTGTCCCACAACCTGAGCAGTCATCATACAGCTTCAACTCCGACCTCATTCTTCAATAACCCTATTGCCGTAAGTATCTATGACTCCTTTTGTCTGGTCATAACGTGGATAAGCAACATGTGTAATTGTATATTTATTTCTGAGTCAGTGTATATTTATTTCTGAAATAAACTTGTTTTTTTTTTTTTTCAATATGTAGGACAGAAACCTCTTCATTAATTTATATCATCTGTACCACGGATAGGGAATCTTTTTAAAATTTAGTGAAAAATCCATGTTTTGGGTAGTTTAGTTTGAGCTTTTTAAGTGCACTGTTGTGTCAATGTGCCAAAGCATCTTTTCAGATTTATGCTGGGGCAAAACAAATTATTATTATTATTATTATTATTATTATTATTATTATTATTATTATTATTATTGTTATTGTTATTATTATTATTATTATTATTATTATTAT
>NW_022754854.1:481795-488363 GCF_011630105.1 Anneissia japonica | reverse complement strand
TCCCACTACGGACTGCCTCCAAGTTTTGTTACGGCCTATTACGTGCTGTCACGTTTTGTTGCGTCCACCCCCTTTTCCTACGACCTACTAGGTTTCTCATCCACACCGTAACTGCCGTGGCCAATTTTTTTATAGTTTAAAAATCTGCGCACAGCCTCCAAGGCAATCACAGCCTGTCACGTTTGCCCATAATTTCCATTTTAAAAACCGTAATCACCAACTGTTAATAATTAATAATAATATTTATGATTTATAAAGCACTTTCATTTCAAGACAAAACAATCTTTAGCTGGTGAAACACTGCTTAACAAAGGGATATTGTCAGCTGATAATGGGTTTTTTTGTTTTTTTGTTTTTTTTTTTTTGCATACCGGTATTTGTTTTATAAATGTGGAGTACACAAAGAAATAATGTACTATATAAATACCAAAATTATTATTAGTTTTATTAATTTATTGTCCAACAGTGAAGATGCATCAGAACCATTACTACAACATGCTTCCAGCAGCCCAGATCTACAGAATGTGTCCCACAACCTGAGCAGTCATCATACAGCTTCAACTCCGACCTCATTCTTCAATAACCCTATTGCCGTAAGTATCTATGACTCCTTTTGTCTGGTCATAACATGGATAAGCAACATGTGTCAGTGTATATTTATTTCTGAAATAAATTGCTTGTTTTTTTTTTTCAATATTTAGGACAGAAACCTCTTCATTAATTTATATCATCTGTACCACTGATAGGGAATCTTTTTAAAATTTAGTGAAAAATCCATGTTTTGGGTAGATTAGTTTGAGCTTTTTAAGTGCACTGTTGTGTCAATGTGCCAAAGCATCTTTTCAGATTTATGCTGGGGCAAAACAAATTATTATTATTATTACTATTATTATTATTATTATTATTATTATTATTATTATTGTTATTGTTATTATTATTATTATTATTATTATTATTATTGTTATTATTATTATTATTATTATTATTATTATTATTAAAATTTTAATGATAAAAGCATATTCATGAATGATCTCTCTTCAGTGTAATTCATCGAGAACTAGTGCTGTTAGTGCATCTAAAAATTATAGTTGAAAAATTGGATTCAAATTTAAAGATTATCAGCAGGAAACTCATTAATAATTTGGTCATGAAAGTTTTAAGATACAAGATACGCAATACTTTTATTGTCCAAAAAATCAGAAATTTATTTTACATTGTGTGTTTAAAGTCTTGGCCTCTAAGCCCAATTAGATACATTTTGTCTTGAAATGCTAAAGATGTAAAAAATACAAAACACAATTCAAATACTAAATTACTTTTTTAATAATACAATCATATGTTAATTATGCACAGATTGGGTCTGTCAATAATTTAAGTGTCTATGCTTAGAAATTTATGTGTCTGTTTAATGATGAGGAAACATAGTAAGCAATAAAAGAATTGAATTTTATACTTCAATTATTTAGCTCAATGGAGACAGTACATATTTAATTGACAATGATTTCATTTGATATATATTAGTTCCAGTTATAATTTTATTAGATTTGATAGTTAAGTTTACATCTCTATATTCCACAGTATTGAACAATTCAATTAATCACAGCCTTCATCTTCACACTAAGGCACTGTTAAATGTTAGGGAATAGAAAAGAAGCTTACGTTAAAATTGTCATTCAAGTAGTTAGTCATATCCCGTGGATGCGGTATCTTGCTTTATCGACGTCGCGGCTTTCATTTTTTCCTTAACTCCTTAAGGGCCTGTATTGCGTGATTTTATAACTGTCACATGACTAAACATCACCTTAACCTTGATGCTTCTAATTCTACTTCCTTCTGTGTTTCATGTTAATGTATGAAATCTCAGAGCATTGCAAGTATGTGTATCCCCTCATTAATATTCATAAGGTTAATGATAAATATTCATGAGTTTGCATAATAATTACATACGAAATCAAACATTAATTTTATAGCTGTCACATGACTGAACATCACCTTAACTGTGAGATTTCTATTTCTTCTGCGTTTTATGTTAATTTATAAAATCTTAAGCATTCTACATACTGTATGTGTATTCCCTCATTAATATTCATAAGGTTAATGATAAATATTCATGGTGCATAATTATTACATACAAAATCAAACATTGATTTCATAGCTTTCACATGACTAAACATCACCTTAACCTTGATGCTTCTAATTCCATTTCCTTCTGTGTTTCATGGTAATGTATAAATTCTTAGGGGGTTGTAAATGTGTATCTCGTTAATATTCATAAGATTAAATAGACATATTCATTGTATTTGCATAATTAATACTTTTAAAATTCAATCGAATTATTTATCAAAAGATTTAAAAATGTTTATATTAGATTATATTATCTTCATACATTTTGTCACATTCATCGAAAATTCGAACTTGATAGCAATCCTTTAATTATAAATGTTTCTTGTAATAAAAATATTGTAACATTTGCCATGAATTTTCATGATAATCACATACAAAAATCTAGTAAATTATACATCTAATGATATTAAGTTTGATTATTAATATCATGTTAATGAAATTTGCCATACTCATGCAAAATGTGAACTTGATAGCAATCAATTAATTAGAGCTGTTTCTTCTAATAAGAAATTGAAGACCGAGAGTGTTGTGAAGAAGTGTTGAGCACATGCTGAGTTGTACTGTGTACGCCCTTACATAACATATTTCTGTTATGATTTTTTTTTGTGGGGGGGGGGTTGGGTTTAATTATTGTATCCTATGCGACAGTCTGTCTTTTCTTGGAAGCATCAGACAAAGTGTTCTAGTCATAATTATGTAAATATTTATATGTGAAATAACTTCAAGGCAGCAGCATATCCTATCTCCCTCATTATATTTAGGATGTGAAATGTTTTTCATACCTCTTAAAGCGTAAACACCCAATTACTTGCATTACCTTAGAGATAGCATTTATTAAGATATTGATGGTGCCAAACTGATGTTTTTTAATATAAATGATGATCTTGTTGTTGTTTAGGGTTTCTGATTTGACCTATGAATTTAAATGTCATCATTTCTAACTAGACTTAAGGAAGATATAATTTGGATTTGCTTATCATTTAAGTTTTTGACTTACCTATGCCATGATTTAGGGTCTCTTAACTTTTCTTGGAATGATGCCATATCCTAAAATAATGATTAATGTCCAGGAGCGGATTTGAGGGAGGGTGGGGGTAGGGGGTGCATGCAGGCCCAGCTCTTCCCACCCCCTAAAAATAAAAAAGGGATAGAAGAAAAGATAGGAGAAAGAGGGGAGCATGGTATTGCAAAACAATCTAATTTTCGATTTAGTTTCCATATTCCACAGTGTCTATGGTCAAGTATTTCTAAACAAAAAATCTCAAAATCTTTCCCCCACCTGCTAGGTGCTTCACACGTTGCATTTTCCCTATCAAGATTTTTCTCTGGATCTGCCCATAGTGTCACCTTATTGAGATATGTGAATAGTTTTCTTCACCTATGGAAGATGCTATTCAACCTTCTAAACCTGAACTAGAATCACTTCTTATGTCTTAGGCTGCAGCTTTGGAACTCCAGCAAGAGGCAGACAGATGGGAAGAGGACAACAATGCCATTGTCCAAGTTGCCAAGACAATGTCCAAACAAATGTATCAACTAGCGCAGCTGGCTAAAAGAAAGACGTCTGTGGAGGTATGTTATTAATTTTATATCACATAATAAAAAGAGAGATCAAGATTCCATTTATTGTCTGTCGTATAAAGTACATCAAATTTGTTTCCTGAGACATTACAGTGCACAAAATACATGGACAAATAAGGACCACACCAAAATATATGTCACTCTGTCTTGAAATGTTACAGCAAAAACTTGGAAGATAAATTAAATTTTAGAATTTGTATTTTTTTTTACTTCCCAAGGGTAAAGAAGATTTATGCAAACTTTCAAAAGCCATAGCTGCCAATGGGAAAGTGATTGTTCAGTTTGCGGAAATCATCGCAAAAAATTGTGTTGATAAAAGGTTAGTATTGTGTCATTTCTACCCTGCTATAAACATCCACAAATGCACAAGCTTATGGCTTATTTACTACCAGCTCTGTCTTTTATTTATGCATTATATCATCCAAATTAAGAAATTTAAAACTACTACTACCGCCATACAACAACGGTCATACGACTTTCAGCCGACGAATCAAACTTCGCTCCATGCGGGTGCTAAACGGCATGCCGGCATCTGCTGATTGTCAAAGCCAGCTTGAATGTCTCGTCATTAAAAACGATCCATTGCGCGCATGTCGGGCCGTTTAGTTCTGTACAGAAAAGCGTCGGCCGACAACCGTCAATTTCATTGAGTGCCGAGCTTAAAGGGGGGGTGCGGGGATGAGACAAGTGGCCATATATTGCTTATTTAACCTTTCCTGAGTTCGGGAAAAATACTTAAAAAATTCAAAATGTTGAGATGTACGGATAATTACAGAAACAAAACATGATATGATGAGACAGGAAAATCAGGTAAAAACGAGGCTGATCACTTTTTTCAGTAGCTTGGTAGCATTTTCTAACCAACTCATTAATATTCAAGACAAGTCTGTCAATTAATTTTTGGCGAGCAGCTGATCGAAAAATCGTCCCGACGATCGAGCGACTAGCCTAGATACAGTACACCAGTGTGAAGTCGTGAGTTTTTGTGATCGTTTACGTACGCAGTTACAGAGAGACGGTTTAGTCAACGTGAATTCAATCATGGAGGAATAATTCAATTGAATTAATAAACGTATATCAGTCCGATGACTTGACTTGTTTGTTTATAATTAGGCCTATGCCTAGGATTAGCACAGTCAGTGTCTACCCAACAGCAGTAGCGCACTCCTGTCCGGGACACTGCTCCAGTCCCGCAGCAGGTGAGTTCGCACGCAGCCTTATCCAGCTGACGGTAAAGATAGTAGGTTTCTACTACTAGCCTAGCCTAGACTTGTCATGCCATGCCATCTTTGTCACATTAATTGTGCTAGTGCATTTTTTTTCTTCATAATAATAGACCTAGGCCCCTAGGCCTACTAATAATAGTATACTATAGCCTATAGGCCTGGTCCTATGAAAAACTGTCTAGGCCTATGTCTAAAAAATGCACTGTCTAAATAAAGGTGATGTGCTATAACACTACAGTATATCATCAGAGCCAACAACAATTCCTGTAACAATAAGATTATTATTGATATACTGTAGGCCTGGAAGCTAGGCTATACAACAATAACGCCCATTAAATAATAACATGATGCATGTTACTCCAAACCTAACTTTCAGCTGTTGTTGAAATGTGGAATTCAAATAAAATATTATACATATATATTTTTGTAGGACAAGATATGTGATAGGCCGAAACATGACACTCTCCTGACATAGATATTTGCCAGTCGCCATGATATGAGCCAAACATACCACAACATTTGCCATGAGTACAACCACCCAACATTGGCATCTACGAAAGAAGGTGGTACAAAGCATACAAGCACCCAGCAAGACGTTAGCAAGAAACACTCTGGTTGTTTGCTGAAACTTGTAATGAAAGGTATACACACAATTTAAGGTGAGCAAAAGAAAATTAAGTGAATATCTCATCACTGTTCAGCCAGAGTACATGAAACAAATATATTGGAATGGTAAAAAAATATCAGCATGGTGTGTCACTTTTATTAAGAAACAACAATAATACATTACACACTAACCGACAGGAAGGCTTCAATCAAGTAATTAAAAAATCTGAAAATACTGTCAATTGATGAATGTCTTTTCAGATTAGTACATACAGTATCTCAGTATGGTATGTTATTGATAAACCAGCAAATGCCAATGTTTTATAACATTTTTGATTTTTAACAAACCTGGTTTTGCATTATTGTAACTACTGTATTTATTCCTCAATAGGAGCAAATGACTGGATCAGATGGATGTGATGCAAACAATTCCATCTGTGTGGACATGATGAAATGGACATGCCCAATCCATACATGTCCAATCCATGGTTAGCAGAAGGTGGCGATGCTCAGAGCTCTGCAGCAAGTGATTGAATCCAAAATATTTCCAAACAATTAAATTAAAATGATTTATCTAGTTTTTGTTTTTTACGCATCTGGTTTATATTGCATGCCAAATTTATAATAAATAAATAAATACTGTACCAGTATTACTGTACCTGTTTCACTTGCAATATATCTTTAATATTATTAAATGGTATTATATTTATAATAAATAAATAAATACTGTACCAGTATTACTGTACCTGTTTCACTTTAGAAAACAAATTGTGAGGATTAATTTTGAAATATGTAATGTGCGAAGTTGATAGTACAGTATGAAAATGTGGCTCAATATATACAGGAACAACTATTTTAATATATGGCTTTGTACAGTCTTGTGTAAAGTTATTCTATGAAACCACTTATTTTTTTAATGTCTGGATTATGCCTATGTCTGCATGCTGATCAATTTGGTATTGGAATTTAAGAAAAAGCTTCAATTTTTTTGCTGTACACCATTTTTTGTTTAGTATTTTAAAATACAGTAG
>NW_022754854.1:479978-481761 GCF_011630105.1 Anneissia japonica | reverse complement strand
CTCTATTTATTATCAAAATATTAAATATATGGATTTATAGTTACTATAGTTTATACCAATGTAAAGAATAGGGAAGAACAAGTTACATTTATTTACTGTACACAAAATTCTAATTCATACTGTATTAGCTTAAAATTTTAAAATATAAGACGAGAGTGGGGAAGATACAAAAAACATTGTACTGTACTTAACGACAAAATGTTCTTGAAATCAACTTTGCTGGCCTATCCGCATCAATAGCAACAATTTAAATTACAGACTAGGTCTGGAAGGTTACACACAATTGACTGGTCCAGATATACAAAAGCTCTAGGCCTGTGCTGACAAAATTTCCTTTCATGAGTGATGAGATTGTCAAAAAAACAGAGCACAGTTGTCACATGAATTGTCAAGAATGAATCTATTTACATAAGATCTGTTGCATTAATGAGGATGGACTTATCAGGTATCTTCCATAACAATTTATAAATAATTCTTCCAAGTTTATTTCATCATCTATAGCATCAAAAAACCCAGGGCAGTCTTCACAGCTTCTGGGAACTTGTCCCTAATTGCCCACACAGTGCAAGATGGGATGACCCTTCTGTCAGATTTCTTTAGCCTGTTAAACACCTACCAAATGAACGCCATTGATATCCAACATGTCGGCATTTCCTGTAAGAAGAGAAGTACAATAAAAAGTTTGAACAGACTAGTTAAAAAAAATCAGAGTGACTATTCTTACACCATTCAAAAATAATTAGTATTGATATTACAATGTCTTTCTAAGGAATTAATCATTCTGGCACTAATCATCAATGATAATTTTTGTTGAAAATATATATACTCTAATTAACCATCACTGTGAAAAGCTCATATTCAAATGCATTGCAAAGTGGTGTAACATAGCAATTATTTTATTAATATTAATAAACAATTATTTTGAATAGAATTTATTATTTCATTAATATAATACTTTTTTGTAATATAAAAATAAAAATTAGTTTAAAAATTACAAATGAAGATAAAACAATATATGTATAATAGACTATCCTATCTTGTTTCTCAAACTTTTCTAATGTACAGTAATAATAATTCCCCTGTATTTTGACCATCAAAATGGCTGGACATTTGACCCTCTACTAGTTTTTGATCCAGCATGGAACAAGCAGGGCCACGCCTAAGGCGGGTGGTTATATTTCCGAGAAGAATGCCGAAAATTAGTCTTTGAACTAATCTGAATACTGTATATAACCATTGCCAATGTATTATGCAGAAGTTACGTTCTGTGCACATTTTTCCAAGCCATTTTCCGCGCAAATTTGAGCTAGCTTTCAAGGCATCATCCACATTCCACGACGAATAAACTGGCATTTTAGTAATGCCTGTAGTAGTAGTAGTAGTAGGTCCTAGATAGTTCCATGGATCTAATAATTAACATGTAAATTAATGCACTTTATTTAAAATAGTATTGATTGTTTGTCTAATGTTTGAAATATTATTATTATAGTTTGTATATGCCTAGGCCTAAACTAGGGGCCTAGGTCGCGCCAGGCAGTTAGTATTCCGTATTCTCTACATACATACAGTACTCAGCATTACTGCACTAAATGCTAGGCTACGCTTACACAGGTAAGACAAGTTGGTATTAAACAAACGCCACTATTAAGATCACCACTTCCAAGACTTCCTTATCCAAACCAGCAAACATATCTTTTTGAAAGATTCATTCTTCAAAAATGCCTTCGACTTATTTTACTATTATTATTGAATATTTTCGCCAGTCCTAATTTTTCAATTTTCC
>NW_022754854.1:474073-479864 GCF_011630105.1 Anneissia japonica | reverse complement strand
ACGATTTTTTATGGGGTTACCGAATGCAAGCCTTTGAAAGTCGGTACATTTTAGGAAATTCCCTATCTTATAACACTAGCTCAAAATCCTGTAGCACCAGTTTTTTTTTGGGACCCAGTTCATGAGCCTCGTTTTCGAATACCGCGCTCCAAAATCGAGTGCCGTCACCGTCGTTGTGGTCGCCCATCCCTCTATTTTAAATTAAAAATTAATTATTTCATCCCCGCACCCCCCCTTTAAGTTACAAACTGACCATCCCGATTTTCAAACTATTATTACTTGCATCATTTATTTTAAAAACAGGTTTTCAAATGAGCTGCTGATGTGTGCTGAGCAGATCCCGTTGTTAAGCACACAGCTGAACATTATCTCAAGTGTAAAACAGGCGACACCCGACGATGTATCTGCTAATGCCACGCTAAGCAACAACGCTGAGAATCTAATGCAGGCAGTAATGAGCACGCTGAAAGCAGCTGAAGGAGCATGTGTTAAGGTTTGTCAAACATCCCGTATATAAAGTTTTGTCCACATTATTTTTTGCGACAGACTTGTGTGATGTGCCCATATTTGATCATGATGATGTCATATTTTACCCAAATATGGGCGTATCACTGTTATTTGTCTTTGCTATTCGTATTGCTGTGTGTCATTATTGTTATTATGATTATTATATTTTATTATTCTTTTTATAATAATGATTAAAAAAAATAGTAGTTATTACTATTGCAATTTCTTTTTGTAAATTTGTCCTTGCAAGACTGTCACAACCAGAAACTGAACAACCATATGATCACGTCTTAAGATTCTGATCAAAGATATTTAAACAAGCCTTCATTGCCACTTCACTGTGGAATCTCATCGCCCACCCCCTTTAGTAAAATGTTAGGTACAATAATGCATTTAGATCTATTCAAATTTTATTGAAAAACATTTTTATTACTCTTGTGAATAACTATATCATTCTTTTTTTTTTTTAAATACAGGCATTAAAATGCATTTAATTACTATCACTATTGTGTTACGTTTATTGTTTCATTAAGAATTATTATTGATATATTATACATTAGTTGATTAATGGCTAAATTATTGTAATTGATTTTACACATTTAGTATTTATCTTTCTGGAGTATAGGAATTTTTCTTTATATCAATAATGCTTGTTTTTCAAAAATGTGTAATTTTCCTAGCTCGGTATTCATTATATCTTGTTTATAGTTAGTTATTGCATTTTTTAGTTGGGGACTTTGCATGTACTGGGTGTGTTATCATTCATTACCTATGACTAACACAACAGGATGGGCTAAATTTATTTAACCGCTTTATTTATCTATCATCTAATAGCCTTATTTACATCAATACATTTAAAATTTTACCCAAATACCAGTGTTTTTTTTTTTTAAAGTAAAATGTCAATAGCTTTAAATAGATATGATCCAAAGACCTTGGTGTTAGAGCGTGCTACTGTATGACTTTAGGGAATTTTTAAGAACTAAAGTTGATCAAGGGAAGTGGTAATGAAAAGTGTGCAATCTGTGCTAATACTTATTAATGTCAATGAGAATTATTGTTGAACTTTGGAGTCGGGTTACAAAGATTATCATGTCATATTTTTTCTACTCGCAACAAACAGTGACTAACCTGTCAATACAGCGTTGAAATAAATCATGTGATGTTTACTGTGGAGTGTTTATATGTAACTATCAAACTATGGACAAGTGGTGTATCCAGGTTTAGTGACATAGGGGCCAATAGGGGAAGGGAAAATGGAATTGTGCTGGTTGCTAGCTAGAGAAATATGGTAAAATTAAGTTTTAAATATTGGAGTGGAATTTTTTTTGTTCATCAAGTAGGGTCAGTCATCTTGGCGGAAGAGAGGGATGGTGAAGACTTTTTTTTTGAGTGTTCACCCACACCCTCTTCCTGCCTTAGATGTGACACTCGTGATGACCCTGAAGATGGGTATTTTAACCTTAAGCTCACAACTCATGATATCATACTCCCTATTTGTTATGCTATTTATTTCAGTTTATTTTAATGATGTTTATTGATTTTTTAGCTCCGAACAGGAGCTGTAGAAACACTTGGCTGATTGATTAATAGATCTTTTTTAGATCTAATGCCTCTATACTGCCCTCATGAGGCTGATTGATTAGTAGTTGCTTGATTAATAGATCTTTGTTTAGCTCTACTGACTCTATTTATACTGCTCTCATGAGGAGCTCTAGAAACACTGATTGATTAATAGTTGATTGATTAATTGACCTTTCTTGATCTAGTGCCTCTATTATATTGTCCTCAGATCTTTTTTAGATCTACTGCATCTGTTATACTGCCCTCATCAGAGCTTTTGAGATTACGAGAACTTGTTTTATTGTTATTTAACCTAATTTGTTCTCCAATGAAACAATTTTGCATGTTTGGCACATTTGACTTGCCTTTTTCCATAAGCTTGTGGAACAGTTGTAAGATTTTGGGCTTCCATTTGAGGGATTGCAGGTTCAAGTCTAAAGCCGTCTAAATGTGGCAAAGACAAGCCAAACCCGTTACTCGTTGTAAATCATGTTTTCTAGATAATGGCCAAAACACGCTGGAATGTCAACATTTGTTTAATCTATTTTATTTCATTAAATTAACCTTTATATACATCATGCTATGTTTTTATTTTCCCCATTTTTAATGTTAAAACAACATTTTTAACGATTTGGTGATGATTTCTGCCTGGCAAATGCCCGAAATCATAACTTTAAATGCTAATTTCTCAAATACTGTTCTTTGAGCACCTGCATGTTTAAACTCCTGTAACTTCATAACGAGATGTTTAATTGACGTAATTCTTTTACCATTTTAGAACTTACGTCTTTAGCCCTGTATTAAAAAATGTAAATATGATTTTTTTTTTTTTGCTTGTCTTTGCCACAAATATTTGTCATTGCGCAACTCATAGTCTCTTGCTGTTCCTAAGTACATACACAATCCTGTGGAGTTGTTAGACTTAAGTATAATCTGGTCCTTTTATTTTGTTTAAGTAGATTAGGTGACCTGTTGTTACCATCATTAATGATAAGCACATATATATATATAATATACACATAATTTTAATGTATTTTTATTTTATGTTCGCAAGCCACGAAATACTTGCACCTAGGCCTTAAACATAACGCAGACTACTTCACAGCCTGCCGGGATATCTAAACATGCCCGGCCGAAAATGGTCAGCGTGTGGATTGAACGCTCCACCACGAGGTTCACAACCTGATTGGAAAATGCTGTGCCAAACTGCCTTCCCGTCTTATATCATTACCTTGTCTCTGTTGTATTTATGACATGAATTTTTAAGCTACACAAAGCAATTCCTCTCCCCAAAACGTAATATAATATTAAAACGTGCACTAGTTATTTGGCAGTGCATCAGTTGATCTGCAAAGTCACCATGACTAAGCAAAAATTGAGTTAATGTGTCTGGTTATTCTTTATGATTCAACTGTTTGTTCTTGAAAAATATTCAATCTTAACTATTGGAGACGAAAATGGCTGTTTCGTCAACATAAAAACAAATATTTATTTTTTTTTTTATATTTCTCTAATACAGTTTCTGTATATACTGTCAAAAGATAATCAGCTTTTATTAGAAAAAAAAATCCTGAATTGTACCCAAGTCTTTGAGGCCATGATTTTTCTACAACATATAAATGCCACCCTGAAAATCAGTCAAAAAATTACAGTTTGCTCATTTAAAAACACAAAGGTATCAACTGCTAATACATTATAAAAAGGCCCTCAGTTTGCAGTGATGTACTTTAAAATTTGCTGCCTGAAGTGTAGGGGTACTATAAATGCAAAGACTATAAATTCTATTGTTTAAATGTCTTGTTCTAATTGTTTTATTGAAAGCTAATAAACATGTTCTCAGTATACCCATGTCTGTTTAACAGTGTTGGGGAGCGGAGTTGTTTTTGGCTCTAAAAAAAATATCACGATTTTTGACGGGGTTGACCCTATGACCTACAGAATTGAAGGTCACTTTAGGCATCATGTTAGAATTCCGCATTTTATATCAACTTATCTTGAAGGATGTTTAAACCTTATAAGATTTTTAAAGTTATATTAGATGTAGTATTGTTGCCTTTTCTGCATCGTCAGACTTATGGGGGGTAACGTGTGTCTGTGGGAGGGGGAGGGGTGTGAATATTACTAATTTAACTGTCTTACCTGATTGGTACATTAGGGAGCTTTCGATTTGTGCGACGACGCAACGCTATAACGGAATCACTCATGCGTGACCATCCTACCTGGCGTCCTACGTTCTCTACATACATAGATTTGGCCAAATTGCGCTCCAGAATTTACTCGATGAGGTGACCTTAACATTCTCACATTCGTAGATGACTTTTAGTGATGTCATTACGTTCTACGTCCTACCGTCGTCGTGCAATTGAAACCTCCCTACTATACTCATATGAAGGAACATTGTTACATCATTGAAATGTTTCAGGTAGCACTAGACACAAGTAAAAGAACTAAATAATTTAAGATACAACTGTTTCTTGCATTCTTTGGCACTAACTGCATTACTTAAAATTTATGTTCCATTTTAGATAGACATTATTTTGAATATTACATGTATTGTAATTGTTATGTTAGTAGCAACCAGTTCAGTATTAAACATTTTATTGCAAGCAATATAATTGCGAATAGACTGTTTCTTAACCATTCATTCCCGCAGGGATTAAAACCCGAACTTGAAGGATCGAAAGAGGAGGCAGAAGCTAAAGCATTAGCAATGCAATGGAAGAGAAAACTACATCGATATCGGATGATAGAAGCGTCAAGCACGGATACTGACGCATTTGGTTTACGACGTATCAGGAAGCACATCTCAGCTCCAACGCTTACAGAAATCCTAAAATGATGAGAGTGCCAGTCACATACGCTGATGGTTTTTGTGACAAATCTCAATTTTGAAGATTTTATCCTATAAATGATGTTTGACACAAGCACCGATGTCGATCAATTCGTTTGCAACGCATCACGAATCTCGGCTTCAGCAACAAAATCTCATCATAGAAGGATAGATGCATCAAGACTGACACATCTCAGGAAACGCATCTTATCTCTGACATTTCCACCCAGATTTAGACATTTAATTCTTTATGTTTGCTTTAAAATTTACTGAACTAGATAAAATCATTGATAGCACACCTGCTATTAACTGCTTGTCTGTAGCCATCTATTGCACCCAAACGATGCTGTTTTGTTCTTTCTATGAACTTTTATATGAAAATTGTATATGTTCTTTGTCCATTTATGGGCATGATGCTGTCATATCACACCATTATATGGGCAAATGACTTACACAAAGCTTTGGTTCAGAGGGTTTTTTGTGTAACTAATCAAAAAATGCATGTTTATAGGGCATTATATAGTAAGCTTATATAGTTTGTATTTATTGGGACTTTTAAATTTACATTTGTCTATATTTGTCTTCTCTGAATTCCAGCTTAAGCATTCCAGTTTATTAGTGTGCAATAGTTTCCTTAGTGTCCGTCCTTATCTTTAACATATTTTTAAAATACATTAAAAAAATATATATATTATGTATGATAGTTTTTTAGTATGGAAAATTACAATGAAACCGTCCCTTTACCTATGATAACTTATGTCTTTTAACTTTTGAGAAATAATAATAATGTTACACAGTATCATACAGATGCTTCTGCAACTTGTTCTTATTATTATTATTGTCTAAATAGTCAAATACTGAGAAATTAAATTCAGGTAACAAGTATATATG
>NW_022754854.1:473090-473823 GCF_011630105.1 Anneissia japonica | reverse complement strand
TGCTATATATATATACATATATATATATATATATATATATATATGCAAAAGTTTATTAATGTAAGCTATTCTAAGGGCCAAAAATACAACACTAGTTTTTTTCTCATACATACTTTCAATTTGTTTTACTGATTGCTAATTATTGATTTGAATTATGACTATTTAACAATTGATTACTAATTAACAAGCTTTTATCATTTTATGATTGTATTGTTTAAGTTTTAAATTTCTTTCGATTCATTTATATTTTCTCCCAATTGATTTTGTGTAAACAAAGCAAGCATAATCCCGTAATAACGCTTAGGGATCGGAATTGTTTTAGTCGTGGGAAACATGATAATCGAGGACCCTTGTCAGCTCTATTACTTCTGTATGTACTTTCAATTCTTTTTAGTAATTGCTAATTTGTTAATTTAAATCATGAGTATAACATATTTGATTACTAATTAACAGGCTTTTATTATTTATATTGTTTTGTTTTAGATTACTTTTGATTTATTTTTATTTTTCTCCGATTGCAGTTACATTTTTGAAATTCTTGAAATGTAATGGAGATTTAATGGGCTTCCAGCATTTAATGTTTAAAAATGTCAATAAAATTTCCTAGAAATAGACTGGATATGAAGTTAGACTATTTTATTGTATTACGTAGCAAAGACAGGTAATGTTACAAGCTGAAAGTTTATAATCGCATTTCACATTGTAAGTGATAAATAGGCCTATCTAAAACAGT
>NW_022754854.1:459538-473057 GCF_011630105.1 Anneissia japonica | reverse complement strand
GCAAAAAAAAACAAAAAAAAAGTAGATAAAAATCACTTCATATCGCCTTATTTTTCGAGCTGGCCACTTCAACAACGCTTTCCATCAGCCCCCACCCCAATTTCTCTTAGATACGCCACTGACCGTAAATACAATTAATAAATACACTGCATACTGAGGGGTCAAAACTTTAAAATTGTGTACGTGCGCCCACACGCAGCTGTTATCAACGGCCATGGGTTCTTAATATAGAGTAGACTAGTCTTCAGTTTGTGTTGTACCAAATAATGCCATATCTTTCCTTTCGCGGTATAAATAACGAATATTAATAGTTTAATATTGGGCCTATACTGTACTGCAAATAACGCTAATTTAATGGAAATTCATTGCCGAACATTTCGATAGATGTTGGCTACTGATTTACCTTCCTCTATCAATATTATAACGCCTCACGTTGGTTAGTAATAACATGGTAATAATACTTAATAGCCGCGCACATATGGTCACTGAGATCATATCGCAAACTTTAACTCGAGGAAACAGCAATATCGAATATCCCTCTATGCATTACTTTTTTTATGAGCTTAAATAAACAAATATATCGTAATTTCACTTTTTGACAAAAATGCCTATTAAACGGGAAAATATCAAGGGACTAGCTAATATCCTACCCTCGATATTACCAGTATTTACAGTACTGTCAATTTCAGATCCCTCCCCAGGCTGTGGCAGGATGAAACGCTTTAGCCAAGGTCATGTTGCCCGCTGTGTATAGTAGATTCAATATGATGAAACTTGCGTTGGCCCGTGAAATGTTGACAAGTCAGAAACGCGGGGTTTTGCAACATACCGTATTTTCCTCCGTTAATCGTTCACAAGCCTTTACCGGACTAACGCCCGCTGCATCGGCTGGTGAATCCACCGCTCTCTGTGAGCGATAGACGACGTGGAGTGTCGGCGACAGTTTCTTGGTGGATTGTCATTAAAAACGATCCGTTGCGTGCGCATCATCGCGTTGCGTTCTCCTGTAGTATCGCGTCAGCCGAGGAACTCGGTGCAACAGTGTGCCCAAATTATTACTGTACCACTAAAACAAACAATTGTCCTATTTAACAGAATTCTTCTAGGTCTGCGTGCCTGTCAGTTTAATACATTAATCCTTAGTTACGGTATATTTACGCGAGCGCGATATTAGTTCACCTATTATAATTGTGAACCAATGGATCATTAAAATAGGCCTAAGTGTACTCAGTTCCAGCAGCCAACAATCGGACAAGTTGTCGGTGTCGATTCATCTCACCATTATTGATTCACATTTAATAAAAGATTTTGAATTTAATAATGTTTTTCGTACTCTTTTTCTGCTCGAAATTCTTCTTGGAATTAATATGGATTTTGTTTATTTTGTAGTGAAATTGACACTGCGACTTGAGCACCATTGGTGGAGATGTGCGCTTTATAAATCTTTAATATTATTATTATTATTATTATTATTATTATTATTATTATTATTATTATTATTATTATTATTATTATTATTATTATTATTATTATTATTATTATCTGCCACATATTCTGTGCATGTACATCTACATTAAGAAGTCGTCCATTTTGACCCCTGGACTAATATTCGGTAGTGTTCTAATTGTGCTTTTCATTACGTATAGGGCCTATTTATTTATTATTTATTTATTTTTAGGCCTATTTTAATATCGTTTTAGTAAAGCTCTGAGAGATTAAATTCAGTAAGCCTAGTATTGTATTGTTTTTTGGGGTTTTTTTTTTGTTTTGTTTTTTTGGCGTTTCTTCAAATGAAGCTTGTACTAGTATAGCAAACCTAAGTGCTTCAATTATACGTTTCCTGGTCAATTTTACTATCAATTACCGATTAGAGGTAGCAATGCCCAGTAATATTAATGTTGTTCAAAGTTCCTAGATGTAATTAAGCGAAGTTGTATAGTATTCCTCAAACACGATGATAGATTTGACAAGGAAGCTAACTAATGCTAACAGAAGGCAATGCTGCTAACTTCAATCTCTCGGTGTGTTCCGCACGCAACATTGAATCAGTCCCAGTTGTGTGGCTCACATCAACCAATCGAGTTAAATTCGCATCGGGAAATAGGCCTAGAAATTACTTTACAGCGCTGCTTAACGGTTTAATATCAGATTTAAAGAGTACGCGTTGATGGGTTACCAAGCCTGTTGCGTGTTGATTCTGCCGTCACTAATCACTCAGCCGAATGCTAATAATAAACTTAAGAATAAAGTAATGAATGAGCATTTGACCTACATATAGCCTACATACTTCAATATTAAGTTACATATATCATTACAAATATTTCATATTTTGAAAGTAATGTTATATTCATGTTAAAAGTACAGTCTAGGTTGAGATACAAGAATTCTATATTTGAATTGCATGGCTGTAAATAGAGAAATGCAGAATCAAAATTTCTCCAATAAATCATTTATTCTTATAATCTTTAAATTTAATTTATTTTTAAAAATCCAACGAAAATACTTGGTTCGTTCTGTATATCAAAAATTGTTAGCCTACTTGATTCTATCTCTGTAATTAAATGTTTTAAATAATTTATTGATTTGACTACTGCAGACGGTGCTATGTGCCATCTTTTGATAGCGTCTTTAGCAATAAATGAGCATAAACATCGAGTAATTATTAAGTTGTCAATCAGAATCGACGCCAGCTGGGGGGTTTCGTTATTTAAACAAAAAGGAAAAAATTATTTTTCACTAAAATAACATTATTACGTGCTAAACGTCTTAAAACAGCTTAAAATAGTCCATAGTGTTTTTCTGTTTGGGAAGAGGAATCTTAGAACTCCTAGACCAAACTCCGCTGGTCTTTAGGTAATTTTCACACTGTTGTCATGTTCGATGATGGCCATAAAATGTTGACACTGCGTTGCGTAGTTTCTTCCTTCCCTGATCCTTAGTCACGTGTACAGGCCTAATACATGCCAGGGCCCGGTTTGTCTTCATGGGCATCGGTCGTAAGCCGTCGTCTGTGTAAAAAAAACAAAACGGACAGTCTTTCTGGAGACTGCCTGTCGACAGAGTTCTGCTTTATGCGACAAAACAATCTTCCACGGGTAATAATTGCGATGTCATCGCTTGTCTGGAACGTGGTCTATGTCATCAGCCTCCAATATATTCATCCTCTGTTATCGATCAATCTATTGCAATCAATTGATCAGCTAAAGAAAAAAAAAATCTAAGCGTAGGACTATGACAATAATCAGCCCTTTGAATAGTTTTTTTTTTTTCATTTACGACTGGTCGATGTCCTATGGATTCAGTCCCTCTTGTAATTTATCTCAAGTCACTTCCCCCACCCACCCCTTTTGGCCAGAACGTATGGCTTTTAGAAATTTGGTCCATAGATGCAGCATTCAAAGGAGGCCGAATTCGCAGTGGTGGGGTGGGGAACCGTGTAACATCGCGTAACGCGTTGGGGTTTTCGAATAGGCCTATATAAACTTGTGAGTGGGGAACTTTTCACGATAGTATCCAGACTGGAACGTGAAGTTATCCACTTCTATTTTCGTTTTCACTCAAACTGTCATTTTTACGTAGGCTATTTCGCTTTTTTTCTTCTTTTTTTTTTTGACATTTCATGTGTTGGTACTATACTTCGTACGCAGAAACACGTACAACGGGCAATCTGCCAAACGACGCTTCTTTTTTGTACTTTCTACTCAGCTTTGAGAGGTTTTGACTTAAATGTTGAATTCTGATAGTACATTTCGGGCGTCTAGCATTAGTCAAATGTAAATCATTTAGTATGCCTCAATTATGTACAGTAATAAGCCAATTATTCAAATTTAGGTTGGTCTAACCATATATGGTAATAAGGCCTACATTAATATAATACTTATACTTTTTTTAGGTTAGTTACATTTTTAGAACTTACAATACTTTAAAACACCATCAGCGAACTTGTTGTTTATGTGTGAAGCATTTACACAAATTCGACTACTAATGAAACCTAACGGTGCTGTATTTCCATTTCACGTAACCATGGATACCGGTAATAACAATTTTCACTACAGTACGTGCGGTCACGCCTATCTCTTAATGTTTTTGACATCACAATCGTATATTTTACGTCTTGCGAATGAACTATTTACTTTAAACCTTGCCATTCTCTGTAGAAGAGGAATCTCATAAAATCTAAACGACATGTTCTGAATCAGCACCAGTTTAAAAAGTGTTAAAAATGCCTGTTCCGATTTTCCTTGTTAATTGCAGTAATTGGCTAGGAATAACTATTAGTATGTAAGGTTCACCGATGCCTACACCAGAAGGAAGTTGAAACGCTCTTGAGAATAATGCTCTCTAAGGAAAGGACACTCCAGAGGACTGCACACAACTCGAGAAGGAAACAGGTTCTGACTAATAAAATACATAACACCCAACCAATCATAGAAAAAGATATCGCTTCGCAAAATTAAATCGAATAAATACATTCCGTGCATGTATACCCTTTAAATGGATTTCAAAGAATATTTATCAGTAGGCCTATTGTATGTTATTCCCTGAAATTCATAAATTCTGTTTTCTCTCTCTTTTAATGAGAGACGAACGGTGGAAAATGCCTTAATTTGAAGACACTGGTACTGTAGGCCTATTATGTTTTGTTTAGGCAATATATATGGTATCGCATTGACATTCGAAAGTAGACGTGGTGCCAGGATTTGCCCGACGGGGCGAGTGGGGGTTCGATGTTTCCGACGAGGATTCCGACTCAGACTCATACCGCCAATCTTCCTATAGGAAGATAAGGACTCACTACTAGGCCAAATGCTTTATAAAATATTAGTGGGTGTAGCGTCTATAAATCAAGAGAACCCCAAGTTATTAAGAGGGCAAAGTAGGCCCCACAAAAAATTGGAACAAGTTTCCTCGATACATAATGTAAAACTTCACTTAGTCTAATAAAATTAGCTAGATAATTTAAAGTAAACACGCAAAAATAAGTTCCATATCCTGAACAGCAAAAACTTTAAATTCATCGAATACTAACATTTTAAAGGTTATGACGTCAAGATGACAAGTTTAGGAGGAAGGCGCGATTCACTTCCTTTTCTATTATAGATTCTTTCATTTACATTTTCTTTATTTTCAAGTACCAGTATACTGCGCTTGCGCAGATATACTCTATGCTGAGGTAGTGGAATTTTTCTGTGAAATGGAATGTGTTAATTTCAGTTAAATTCATTTGACAGACATGCCAAGTACAGTGAGAATGTAGTTTTATCAGAGAGTTGGTAATTGGTCCTACGTTTTGAATAATGACCAATGGCTGGTAGCACCTTGTCCGATAATGGACTATGTTTAGAGTAATTTTGACCCAGTTCCTGCAGTATGCACATGCTCCTATTAGGAGCCTATTTTCTATACCTTTATTCGATTGATTTTGTTGCTGTTATAGAGCTAACTTTGTAACTTTGTATTATTATTATTATTATTATTATTATTAATATTATTATTATTATTATTATTATTACATAATATATCATTATTGTGAGGTTTATTTCAATAGGATGAAACAAAATCCTATATAATAGTAAACACTTGTATAAACGTGTAACTGCGTTATTTATTTTATTATTATTTATTTAAAACATTTTTAGGCAGGATAACATATACAGGCGAGATCTTACCGCTGTTTTACAATATGGTCCTGCAAAAACACAGTACAATAACAACAACAAATATTAACCAGCACAGTACAATCCCGGTATTTCTGAGTCAAGGTTTCGGGGCTGGGATCACAACTTTTATCTTAACTACGAACTTAACTAAACAATGGTAAAAACTATCCCCCCTATCCATCGGTTAAGTAACTTTTTACGGTAGCACATTACACACGGATGAAATACGTCCTGTCGTTTGTATTATTAAAGATGGTTTGTATATTCATTTTAAATGAAAAAAATCAATATCACTTTTTTTGTGTGTGTTTTTATTTTACTTTTGCCAATAACATATAATGAATGTAAGCACTTGTCTTGATGCCAAATGAAACAATTTATTTATGAAAGAATATAGGCAAAATGTAGGTCTATTTCGAATAATTAAATTATTTTTAGGCCTACATGATACTTAATACTGGTTCTATCAAGAGTAACATATAGGCCTACAGTATTTCGACCTCTGTGTAAAAATAAAATCTACACTGAGTAGGTTTTAAAAAGTAAGATATCAAATCAGGCAGGTTATAACTTGTTAATACTTGTATTGCGGCTTTGATGCTCTCTTCTATAGGTCCGTGCTCTTCGTTTAGTAAAGGTCTTTAGGCAGGAAACAATACTTAACACCACTTAGCCCATAGGTATGGAATTACTGGTATATAGCTTTCAGGGGATTCGTTAAGACAAGGCCTCGTGTGTCAAATACGAATTATCTTCTTCATCCTACACCCATGGTGTTAGGACAATAATAACACCATCAAAAGAAGCGAATTATGTGCCAGGCACGTGACTGCCTTACTTTTTTTATGAGGGTGTCTCTCAGGAGAGAGGCAAATCCAAGCGGCATGCGCACTGTCGACCACCCAGACAACCACACTGCATTACATTTAAAAACAAATTCTTAGGTTCATCAGTTATTTTCATCATTTTCGCAAGAGTACAAAACGTACGCATTTTTTTTGGGTAAAGAGGTGTTAACAGTAGTCCTATTATATCTTATTAATGAAAAAAAAAAAAAAAAAGATCGAACGATGAAACTTAAAATAACAAGAAAAAAACAAACAAAACAAAAAAAAAAAAAACAAAAAAAAAAAGTTATAAAAATTTATGTGTAGGCCTACTCTTTCCGGAGGAGGAAGAGAATAACATATTATTTTTGTACTCTTATGTAAATGTTTAAAAAATGGATCGCCCCAATAGGTTAGGCCTAGTTATTTCGGTTGGGTATTGTTTTAGCCGATAGGCGTACTTTAATATTCAAGTATAGACGTCAATAGCGGGGTAGGCCTAAATGACGAAATTTCAACAAGAGTTTCGACACATCCCCGAATTGTAACCTGTCCTGCTGATAGTGGTGGTATTGAGACACCAGGCTGAGTAGATCCATCCCATCAGGAAGGGCTCTGATCCGATCATTTTTAAAGTATATGGCCTATAATGGGCCTAGTATAATAGTCCTAGTGTCATGTTAATCCATGTTAAGAAATAAAAAAAACATATTAATAGCTAAATATAATTAACCAGAAGGAAGCCACATTTTTGAAAAATAGAAAAACCACATATCGTATCTGTAGGCCTACTTTGTGCAGTAGGTGTGACTATGTAATAGTCCCCTATATTACAGTACATTGATACTACGTACTGTACAATAATATTTTTTTATCTTTGAAAAGTGTGTAAAGTAAGAACAAACTAAGAACATTTTGAATTTGAAATCGGCAAAAAAATAAAGAACACTGAGCTTAGAAAATTTTTTCCTGGTTTTTATAAAAAAAAAAAAGCATATTAGCCTAATCTTCACATGTCGGATGTTAGTTTTGGAAGAAAAAAAACAGTTGTTATTTAAAACATTTTAATACATCAAAATTACAAAGAACAATCTTTTAAGGCATGTTTGAAGGCAATTGTTAACCAGGGTTGTATATTGATGAACTTTGACGCATACAAGTACAACAGAAACACAAACGTTTATGGCCGTTTAAAGTAATCAGCACGTACAGACAAAATATACCAACTTTCTAACAAAAATATATATATAAATATAAATGATATGATAAACATTCATCGAAAATTCTTTTGTTTTATTACCATTAATAACTTAATTATTAGAGTTAGGCCTCATTTTTACATAGCCGTTGGAAGCATTTTGCAAGTGGTCCGGTCATTATAAGTGCGGGATAGGGGAGAGGCCATACCCACCTCAGCCCCACCATGGTTCAGCTGAGGTGCTAACATTTGAGGAAATAGTACCTCTAGATGGCAGAAAATAACACTCTTTAGTGAAATTCATCATCACATCACCATTATAGTTAAAATGAAGCGCCAGCAAATTTCTCATGAACTTTTATCATCGATTTTCGGCAACCATAGAGTCAGTAGTATGTGTGAAGACTTAAAAAACACTGCCTTTGATGTATTTACTTTACTTTATCACTTCATCAAAGATAAGATGTGAGTCCACAACCATCTCAACCCCACCATGGTTGAGGCTGAGGTGCGAAAATTGTGGGAAATATTACCTCTCATGGCCGAAATGTCACTTTTATATAATAAAATTCGTCATCATCACATCACCATAATAGTAAAAATTAAGCGCCAACAAATTTCTCATGATCTTTTATCATCGATTTTCCGCAACCATAGAGATTAATATGCATGATGTACCATAGAAAATAAAACTTAAAAACATGGTCTTTTTTATGTATTTACTTTACTTTACTTACTTCAAAGCCGTGAGTCTACACCCACCTCAGCCCCATGATGCTTGACGAATAACACCCCAAGATTGCCGGAATGACACTGTTATATAGTAAAATCCATCATCATCACATCACCATGATCTTTTATCTGCAATTTTCGGCAATAATAGAGATCTAATTAACCTCTGTATTGTACCATAGAAAATAAAACTTAATTGTCTTTGATGTATTTACTTTAATTTACCTACTTCGTGTGCCGAAAACCAATCTTATACTTTTTCTCATACTTCTCAAATTATAATAAAGGCACGCGCACTCGAGTCGTGTATTACAGATATTTCAGATGTTAGTGGGCAGAGATACTGGAATCTTGCTATAAGATAAGAAGTACCTACAGTATTGTACTTTGGTTGTACGGCGCTCTTTCGTTAAAACCTGGGTCATTAATTATGCAGTTAATTCAACAACTTTCAGGCATCTTCTTTACTTATGAAATTACGGTACGTTGCGGTCGAAAAGTGAGTGTTATACCAAAACTCCCTTAAAATATGTGGGGGACGTGTCCCCGTCTCCCCATGATCTGCGTCCATGCTGATAACCAGTAGAGCCACTACCCGGTCTCCTCAAGGGGTGGACACAACACCATGGTTAAAAAATGGCTCCTCTGCCGGAAAATAGCACATAAGCCTATATACTTTACAAAAATTAATATCCCTCACTTTAAAAGGGTGATAAATTTTGATTGCAAGTAAATAGGGCCGGCCATTAATACCTTTGTGTCACATATGACAGCCTATATACTGATTTCATCGGAGTCGGGTTTTTTTTTTAGTTGATTCTTATCCTACAATCATCAACATAATCATAATTATCGACATCATCACCGCCATCATCATCATCGCCATCATCATAATCAGCAACCGTCATCATCATCATCATCATAACCACCAACACCATCATTATCATCATCATCATCGACATCATTATCATCAATATCGTCATAACCACCACCATCATCATCATTATTATTATTATATTATTATTATTATTATTATTATTATTATTATTATTATTATTATTATTATCATCATCATCACCCTCATCATCCTCATTCCTGATCTCAATTGATTAAAGCAAGAAAAATGTTCCCTTTTCTTGATACAGATCCCATTGGTTAGCATGAGCTGCTTTACTTGCAAATTCGTACAAGAGGTATAATAAATATAATAGTTATTTGGAATGGGGTCCCTGGTTTTGTTTGTTTGTTTGTTTTTTTTGTTTTTTTTTCTTTATTTTTTTTTCTTGTTTTTTTTTTGTCTGGGGGAAAACCATCCCACGAGGATGGGTTTTTGGACACCCAGAACTGTATGGGGACAATGATGATTATTACTTTCAATATTGTATAATTATTTTCAATCATATTTAATGCATAACGTACTTTTTTACATGCTACCCATTGTAAAATATTGTGCTATATTTACTGGCCTATGCCGATTTAAAATAGGCGTTTTTATGTTATTAATTTAATGCATGTTTACGGTTACGGTTAGATACGGAATGCCGTAACTGTAAATTTTCTGTAGTTAGTGATACAACTATTATTTTAATGTTATGCGTTATTTTTGTATGTGTATTTCCAGCCCGACCAGGACACAAATTGTTTTGTTATACCACTCCAGGTGGCGTTCTACATGTAAACATTACTCTATGGACTACGAAGGAGACTTTACAATTAATAACAAAATGTGAGTACAGTATTGAACATTTTGCATCGTTAATTCACTAGTTAAATGGGAATTTTGTCATCAGTCTATGGTTATTATTTTGACTACGTTTGTTAGGCAGCCGCATTCAAGACATTGACAGTTTCCTCGACAGCAGCATGCACGACATGGCTGCATTCTATTCAACAAACATTCCAAGTGACTCGCTAAAACCATCAAAAAAACTGGCTAAAGAAATGTTATTTACAGTAATTACAGCTTGGGGCTTGCTAACTTCCGTTCGTTGTTTACATTTTTTTCTCATTGACATTATATGCAATTTATTACCAAGAGTCTATAATTATCTGGTGCACAACATTTAACCTTGAATAATTAAGATTTGTTATAGCTCGACAAAAATATTTCTATATTATCTTTAAAGGACATCGAAAGTGATCGAAGTAGGCCCAAAATGACACCGTCTTTATCAATATATTAATATCTTCATGGATGTGTACTTTGATGATGTCGATATCAAATATAAAGCTACTACTGTAGTGACGAATCCAGAAATTCGAAATAGAGGGGATCCGGGGGGGGGGCAACTTCCACATATATGGATTTATGATTATGTCACCTCCATGGTCCATGCTCTAGGTAGCCGTAAACGACTTAAATATAAATACAATTTTCATTTTTTCCTCCATTTTTGAATAATTTAGTCGGGAGCCGGTTGCACACTTCCCCTTTCAAATATACCGAGCAGTTGAGCATTTTATAAGCCTTTGATAATAATAATAATAATAATAATAATAAAACTGATAATAATAATAATGAAATAAAGCGCCGGTATCCGTTTAACAGGTAACGCTCATGGCGCCCCTCCAAAAGAAAGTCGAAATATGAAATACATTGTTTATCTTTCAGCTCATGACAGACAGGCGTATATTCAAATTGGACCTCATTGGAAATGAGCTGGACTCCGACCTAATGGGCGTTCCTGATGCTCGGTAATTTTTACTTTTCTTGATCTCAATCCATTTGTTATCTTGCTTGTGCATGTTGAGCATCGAATAAATTCAATCAATCATTCAAAAACAATATTATAATTTATAATGAAAAATCTAAAAATAATAATAATACTAATAATAATAATAATAATAATAATAATAATAATAATAGCCCTAATAATAATAATAATAATAAGAATAAGAATAATAATAATAATAATAATAATAATAAAACTGATAATAATAATAATGAAATAAAGCGCCGGTATCCGTTTAACAGGTAACGCTCATGGGGCCCCTCCAAAAGAAAGTCGAAATATGAAATACATTGTTTATCTTTCAGTTCATATGACAGACAGGCGTATATTCAAATTGGACCTCATTGGAAATGAGCTGGACTCCGACCTAATGGGCGTTCCTGATGCTCGGTAATTTTTACTTTTCTTGATCTCAATCCATTTGTTATCTTGCTTGTGCATGTTGAGCATCGAATAAATTCAATCAATCATTCAAAAGCAATATTATAATTTATAATGAAAAATGTTTGTATGAAGATATAGTTATAGTATTATGTTTATTGTTTGAATATACTCTATTTATGAATCATATATTCATTTCTATCGAATAGTACACTTTTTATACATTTTATTTAGCCATGACATTCGGAAAGCTAACATACTCTGTTTGCGCTATTGCGATCTACTAGTCCTACCCAATACCATGTATTTAATAATCCTCACATCATTCCGTAATATAATGATACTATAAATAATTAATATTTAATATGATAATGCTGATATGATAAGAATTGTGAAGTACTATTATGTTGTGTCAGCAGCATTGTCCATTGCGATAACTGAATACGATAATGTTAAGGTTGGTTTGCTCACTAATTTTCAGTGGCGGATTTAAGGGGTGGGGGAGCAGCCGGCCTGCTCCCCCCACCCTCTAAATCTTTTAAAATGGTAAAAAATTGGAAGAAAAAAATTTTATTACATTTAAAATCTGAGAGTGCCATTTCTGGCCATCTAGAGGTGCCATAATCGAAAAGTTTCTTACCTTCGCCCCAACCATGGAGGGACTGAGGTGGCGGGAATCCTTCATTTGGCAAATTCCCTCCCCGTGGCCCCTATATTTCAAACTTCTGGATCTGCCACTGTTTTTATTTATATATTATGTTTTGATGATACTCCATTATAATTCTTTCTCTGTTTCTTAATCTTTTCTCAATATTTTTCTATTCCAGTGATGTAGACAAAGAAGCCACAACTATCAGAAAAGAATGTCCGGACTGAAAGGTCAAGAGAACTTACCAATTTTTCATAGATAGCCACAAATTGTGTCACTCACCAAGCTTCTGGATATTAAATTAATTAAAATATAGTGATATTTTTTAAATATATTTCTCTGCAAAAATCTCAAAAATAATGTTAGCAATAGGTATTAGTTCTTGTAGGCTGTATGTTTATTAATATTGTATTATTACTGCCAATGTTTATCTTATTAATAAAGTAACCCGTTTGTTGTAAAGAATATAGACATGTAAGATAATAAGATATAACATTTTGAGGATTAAAATCAGGTCGATTGATTTTTGCCGGATGTACATGATATAGACCTACAGTATATAAATATAAAATGTATACATATATCACAACTTGATTTCAATGCTTGAAAATAAATATCAATTGGAATTGTACATCTCTTCTCATCTTATTTAATGTCTGTGTTTACTGTAATAAATTCGATAGCTAAAATATCCTTATTATAAGCTTAAACCAAAAGTGAAGAATTGCTTCATCAATATGTGCTACTTTAATTATTAAACGAGTAATTCTTCCGAGGACGCCCTCAACAAAAACATAAAACCGGAAATGACGTGGTTGCTAAACAACAAGCTCATGCATAATCATGAATATTCAGTAACACCTGTTCTAATTAGACTAACAATAAAATCTTTTTGGTCGATTTTGTCAAAACTGAGCTAAAAGTTTTTATTGTTAGTCTAATTAGCACAGGTGTTACTGAATATGCATGTGCTGTAGCCTAGCAACCGACGTCATTTCCTGTTTTGTAAAATTCGACAGCACCTTGCTCTGAAAAGTTTCGAAATTTGTTGGTATCATGTGAATATATTTGGAAAGAGTGTTTATAAGATATAGTAGCCTGTAATGGTGCTATATTCGAATTCGAAGTGATTATAATAAATTTAATTCGATTATATACTGATTAATAATCATGAAATATAAAATATTATCAATGCAATTACGACAAAGGAAGTACACACAATCATGTATTATAAATTACACAGTTTGCTTTTATTTCTTACATACTTGTAAATGTCACATCAGATCAATATAAACGTAATATAAATAGAATATAAAGATTCTAGTTTTATATAATATAAT
>NW_022754854.1:451413-459531 GCF_011630105.1 Anneissia japonica | reverse complement strand
TATACATATTATATATATAATATGTACATATGCAAATATAAATATATCGAAAAACGAATACAATGCAGGAAATATATTAAGCTGTATAAATATACCAAGATTTTACTTTAATTTTATTTTTTTAAATTTAAATCAAAGCAAGTTTTATGACCCATGGAAACTTTTTAAGTCATTATATAAATAATATTACACTTAAATTAATTAAAATGATTTAGATAGAAAAATTACAGAATGTATATACATACAATGATTTCGAGAAGATTAACGGCATTAAGATCATGAATTTATATATTTAGCAATTATTATAATATGCCTATTGCATTTAAATTTATACACATTTTACGAGCCACGGATGGTTTTTAAGTCACTATATAATATTACACTTTATTAGGTTAATTGAAATGATTTCACTTAGCCTACTTTTAAAGGGTACTTAGATTTACATTGTTGAATGTAGGTTGCAAAACAATGTGCCTACGACTATACGGTATGTCAGTACACAACAACAAATCTTTAGCTCTGTTTTTTACTGTTTTTTTTTTTTACATTTTCACTCAAATATTTCGGTTATATGCCATTGTGTAAAAAGGACTCCAAAAAATTTTAGAGCACAGTCTCCAGTCTGAAAATGTAGGCCTGAACAACAACACAACTAAACTGCAATTAAATCTAACACCATGAAGGCATACAGGCTTGTACAACTACAGAATGGTACACTCTCTACTTACATATATGTATATTTTCTTACTTAGAAGAAACAAGATTCCAAAATGCAATATTTTAGAAGATGTTTTTGCGACGACGTGTCTACGACACAGTTCCGGTAGTTCACATACACGTTTGCTTCAACCGTAATTTGGATAATTATGAGACAGGTGCACAACCAACCAAGTGTCTGTAGGAAAATTGCTGCCAAGGACAGTAGTACCCTACATGGCTAAACCTACCTTCAGCGCTCACCCCTTATTAGCGTCCACCGTCGAATTGGTATCCGACCAGTTCGTCAAAATCCAGTTTGCCAAAACCCATAATTTCCGAATTAATGGCCTCTTTGCCGAAAACCAGTTTGCCGAATCCAGTTGGCCGAAATCATGACAAGCCAATTTGCCGAAACCCAGTTTGCCGAATCATTTGCCGTCACCATCGTACAAAAGTACAGCACATTGTGCTTTTGAAAACATGATGGGTGGATCAGGGAGGAGCATTACATTCCCGTATTTGTACCCTTATAAACGATTCGCTTTGAATAAACGCCCTTTCTAGAGCCTCATTTTGAATAAACGCCTCTTTCGAAAACACCCCGGTAGCGTATGTTTTTTCCTCGAATAAACTCCCCCTTGATTGTAAACAGATCTAACAGAAACATCATTCCCAACTCTTTCTATTAATGTTTTACTACAGTAAAATTACATTAATTACAGTGGAGTTAAAGGGCGTTTGATTATATAGGCCTATACATATCCATTTACACAAAAAAATAAATGCCTACCTCGAATAAACACCTCCCTCGAATAAACTCCCCCTCAAAAACCATTCTCAATAATAATCGTTTATTCGACGAAATCGTCCTGGACCAAAAATGATAATTTGCATATCCATAACGTTATTTTGATTGTCAATTTCTAATATTGTGGTATAAAAATAAACCCTAAAAAACTCCCAAAGCGAATACATGGATTTTTTTTTATGCCGGGACCCTGACAGAGGCTCTAGTCAGCCCCTTGATTCGGATGTATAATTGTAGATTATTATTTATTTATTTCATTTAGGTATACATATTATTATCTTAATTAAACTTTATACACTTATACTATAAATATGCTTATAAGACATTTTATCTGACAGGCCTATTTAATTAATTTTTTTACTAATAGCTCAATAAAATGATTATTATTTATTTATTTATTTCATTTAGGTATACATATTATTATTTTAATTAAACTATATACACTTATACTATAAATATGTTTATAAGACATTTTATCTGACAGGCCTATTTAATAAATTTTTTACTAATAGCTAAATTGTTAATCAAGTTTGATTTACAGAATAAGACTAAACTAATAATATAATAAGCAGTTATTTATTATACGAATAAACAGTGATCGCGTCGCACTTCGCATTGGAAGGCTTCTAAATTCTCAATTTTGCAATTCTGGAATTTACGGTACCTCTTTAACAATAGACATGTAATAGATAGTTTCTTTTTTTCCCGATAAATCATGTAATTTTCTTTTTTCGCTTTGAGAGTGGAAAAGAACAATTTCCAAATTATGGATGAATAATTAATAGATATCTATGTCTATGCCCTTACTTTCCGCTGGCTCCACCAGTTCGTACAGACGCAATCATGATAAAAGAGTGCTCCATCACGGATATTATGCTGTTTTTAATGTTTTACTGCTTTTGATTGACTTTCGACAAACTTGTTTCGGCAAAATGGGATTTCGGCAAAGTGGACTAGGCAATCTGGGATGTGGCAAACTGAATTTCGACAATATGGTGTAGATCCGACGAAACCTCACCACCAGACCCTCCCACAGCCTAAATCGGACGTAATGCAGTGACGGTGTCATAGATTTCCTGATATGAAGATCCAAATTTCTCGACAATCCATGCAGGAAATTTCACCCTGAGACTGTAAAAGTCCAAGATCCCGTTTTCCCCAGATCATCTATTCCTCACCTCCGCTGGTGGCGCCGACACTGGTGTTTTCCGACTTCAAATATAAAGATCTTTTTGAGAAAGTGCACTTATATAGCATTTTCTTCTTACTGCTTTAGACATACATTACATTATAAACAGAGGAAAACAATTAAAAAAAAAAGTTCACTCATAAATACTGGGACGGCGTTCGGCGGGGATTTTTACCATGTAGTTTAGTCACTTTTGAATATATAAATTATTATTTTATAAAAAAAATATTAGAAATATCGGGGGAGACTTGTGGGGGGATAATTTTACCTACGTTATATTTACTGAATTTAATATATTGTTTACAGTTTACCACTACATTTTCTACTCTGATCCGACCCTTACAATGTTATTTTAATGTAAATATTATGTTTACAAATGACTCTAAAAGGATACTGAGCCAACAGCTCTACCTTCCATACTACCGAGGAGATAATAAACTATTCCGCTAAGCCCAAACCCTTAAAAACAACCCTAGATGCCTGGAAATAGCATCTGGCAACCCATAGAGCCACTTCCCCTAGTGGGCGATAGATACCATACCCATGCTCTGCATGGTTGGGGCAAAGGTCAGCAAATTTTGCTAAAATCAGAGATTTTAAAAAAGTTTTCAATTAATTCCTAACAGGAGCTTGAAATGCATAGGCTAATAGTACAAAACACGTATATGGTAAAACATTCGAATGACATTGAGGTTCAAAAATTATTAATATAATTTATAGGTAAAAATGTATGTATTTTTTAAAGTAATACAAATATGAGAAGAATTGGGCCAACCAAAGTCGGTGCGGCCGGGGCGGTTCCGACGGCCCTGTTTTATGAACTTTGACGCAAGTATCTAAGCCTACAACAGAAAAACAAATGTTTATGGTTGTATCAATTGCCGTGCGTAAGAATAAACAGACCTAGGTTAAAAACTGATTACTGAATACAGAAATTTGGGCCTTTGTATGCTTGTGTAATGGTGTGATAAACATTTAACGGGAATTCTTTTTATTGCGATATTCGGTGGTGATTTATCGCTTTGCCCTTGGTATTTGCACCGTTAGCTTTACATCCTAACATCAAAACACGGCCAAACATGTAAACATCATTAAAGTAATTAACTTCTAAGAGTTTTGACTAAAAAAACAAATTATGTTTGAGCTCCTACCCGTTTTGCGTTTATGATTTATTGCGGCATGCTTACCGAGCCTATCGGTCGGTCGTAGAGACTGGTATTATCTACCAATTGGGAGAAATTTTCAGCAGTAAGGTCACTTTTTGACCTATTTTAATTCATGTTTTCCTTCTTAAACCCACGTATTTTTATCTCAAATGCGTGTGTTATAGTCGCATTTTCATGTTGTTTGCTGTTTGCGCTAATCTTCTTATTGAATACTTTTTTGCACAACGGTGGTTATAAAACCTGAATGATAATATGAATGAATTGCTGTATTTACATATTGATAGGCCCAATAGGCCTAACGTTTAGCATTTGTTTACTGATCTCCAGGCCCAGGAAATGAATACATGTTAATCACGACATGACGAATATGGTTCATCTGTCTTCAAATATAATATGTTACAATGTCATGGTTTTTTTATATGAACTCCCCAGTCCGTCTGGCATTATGCCTATTTTAATAAAGTCTTGTCAATAGATTATTATTTAACGGAATTTGATAATGTAGTATTAGTACAACATAAATTATATGTCATATGTTATCGGTAATGAACCATCAAAATCATAATTGTGTAGCAACGTGTATGCCGAAGTTAATTTTTCATGCCAATTTCTATAGATATGCCATTACCGGGTTCTCTTATTCTTAATCGTTATCAGGATTAACCAAACTGGTTGATCGAACGCTCATTCGGCATTACAAATGTCGCCATCTTTCGGCCACAATAACAAAAATAATAAACGAACTTTACCATGGTTTTACTATTAACGCTATATACTTCATGACTTTGATTGGATTTTTCTGAAACCGTCAAAGGATAAACCACAAAAGACTGAAGACTTTCTTGTAGTGTGTTCTTCTGGTTGTGAATCGGGCACTATGCTTTACGTCTGCTTTTTAGCAGAGTACTATTTTTATCTTACACATGGTACAAAATGACGACCGATTCCAGTGTTCGAATTGTTATCACTTACAAAGATGCGTGATAATTTCACCTCTCGTCCTTCAAACTAAAATAAGTCCCTTACTATTTTGTACATTCAATTAAATGAGCTGAATTTACATCATAATAGACCATATCTTAAAAATTAATTGAATGTTTAATCACCAACTAAATTTGTATCTATTCAAACCATACTTCATTATAAAATCGCGTGTACCTAAATATATTTTCTTTTTATTTAATCTTTTTCAGATTTGTAATTCTTTACATCTAATTTAATGTTCAATCACCAACTAAATTTGTATCTATTCAAACCAACATACCATAGGCCATACCTAGCCTATTTATCACAATTTTCATACTTCAATACAGAATCGCGTGTACCCAAATGTATTTATTTAATGGTTTCTTTTTCAGATTTGGAATTCTTCACCATATAATTTAACTGTGTTGTCATTATCTCAAGTTGTGTGCATTGCCTAGACCTGTGAATGATCAGATCATAACGAATAGAAAAAGTGCATTATCTTTTGGATATTCCATATAGCAATAATGATGATTCCTGAATAATTTCGACCTATTGTCTGCCAGAAAACAAAGGAAATATAGAAACTTAGCTTTGAGAATAATAACAAAATTAGGTTTCGATTCGCTTTTTTTTTAAACAATGTACCGTACCAGGTATGCGCGTTTTAAGATGTTTGAAACTGCAAGCCGCCCACGTACCGTGCTCTTGTAAAAAAAAAAGTCACACTAAAAACAGAAGGTAGATTCCACTTTTCAATTATGTTTGGTAGTGGATATTTAACCGGTAAAACGGTTAGGCCTATTCGTTCACTGCATGCATTCTGAGCAAGGCGGTCTCAAACTTTAATCTCAATGATTGGTAAATTCGAGTAACAACCTGTAAAAAATAGGCCTATACACATTTTTTATTTGCACAAAATATGATTATAACACCAACACAGTCGATATTCATCGCCTTTGAAAATAATTAGATTTCAACTATATCTTTAGTGTGTTTTTGCATCTTGAAAGTAAAAAGAAAAGAAAGCGTCGACCTCCTGTCCCTCCCCGACCTAGAAGAAATGCGTGAATTGACCCAACAACAAACAAGATTTGGTAATGGAGGACTGATTACTATATATTTCTTTGTTTTTGTGTCATCTTTTAGGTTCATTTTATTTTATTTATTTTATTTCAACAATATTTTGTGAGGGTGGTCCATCCAGCCTGGGCTGATCAATTGGGACCCTCTAAACAGTTTGTGCAGGACGGTGTGCTTCGTTTGGCCCCTTCAATGACATTTTAAGTAGAGGATCTTCATCAGGGGTGGCACCAGAGGTGGGGGCCAGTCCCCCTTCCGTCGGGGAGAAAAATAAAATGGAACACTTTCTAGAGATTTTGAGCGACGCCCGAATACTCCAACATTTTTTGTCTGGGAATCGCCCCTCCCCCCCCCCCGTCGGGGACCTGGGACCCCCCGTCGGGCAAATCCTGGATCCACCTCTAGTTTTTATGGCTCATGAGCAGCTACTCCCTAACATAGTGGCGCCAGCCCCGACAGCAGGGCAACGTCTCCAACAGGCAGGGTAAGGGTTGTAATTTGGTCTTTATTGGAGGTGGTGTTTAAATAGAGGGGACTTTAATTCCTTAACTTATTTGCAACGAAACATCCAATGTCTTGATGTTTGCGCAAAATAAAAAGAGAAAAAAATGACAATTAGAAATCTATTGGTTGATTGAATGAGGCCCTATATGCGATTACAGCAACACGTTGATTGGATGTCACATTTTCCAATTAGAGGCAAATTAAAATTAATGATGAAAATAAACTATACATAATGAGTTTCACATCAGAAAAAAATTCTACACAATCTGAGCATAATTTAGGCTCCGTCATAGTCGTCGTATCGTAATCGGAAACATATGTTTATTATTGAAGATGATATCGTATTTGTCCATCCAATAAAAAGGGTATACATCGTGACAATTTATTAGTCATTAGATAGCTTTTGACAGCTGGTTATGTTGTAAACCACAGTAATATCAATTTATCAATTTCTTTATTGTGATTGTTGGACAGCCTGTGTATATATTATCGTTGGGATTTGTTTATAGTAGAAACAAATAGAATAGGTATATTATGCTGTTCAACGGCATTGTTTCTAAAGTTTTTCATAATCGACAATTCATAACGCAATAATTTGTAAACCTGTTGCGGTGTACAACAATGCGTTTGGAATGATTGACAAGTCTTTTGGTGATGCATTGATATTATTATATAAACATATAGGCCTAAATATGGCCTATATATAGTATATATGTATCCGAAGTGTATGATACACTACATAATTATATATAGTGATTATGGGCATATACATATAAATATTTAAGAACATAAAAGGCAAGGCAATATATCTATGTATATGTGTATATTTAATATATATAGGCCATATATATTATATATACGTATATATTTATTTATTCTTATATATATGTATATATGTGTGTGTATATATATATATATATATATATATGTTTATAAATATATTTATAGGCCTATGTATTAAATAATATTCAAATCATTTACTGTGATATATACATATATGTATATATATATATATATATATATGTGTGTGTGTACATATAGGCCTATATATATATATATATATATATATATATATATAGGCCTATGTAGTAAATAATATTCAAATCATTATTTACTATGGTTGCGACCTACAAGCTTTTCTAGCTGAATCACAACTCCACTAAGAGTGAGCGTTTCAGTCAGTTGTATGAAAGTTCGAAAACTCTCGCTATGCAAGTCGTTTGTGTCCTTGGACAAGGCACTTTATCTACGGTTGTCTCTCTCCACCCAGGAGTAGGCCCATACAAGTTGGTACCTGGTAGGTTCAAACACAACCATGCGCAGATTACAGCTGCAACATTATGGGGCATGAGTGTTGTGTTCCATGTGCTTGATCCAGTGACCGGGGGTAATAATGTAAAACGCATAGAGTTTAGTCTACAATATGCGCTATATAAGTCGACAATTATTATATTATTATTATTATGAGAGAAAGTGCATGGGGTTTGATCTTCGCCTATATCCTAGGTCTCCGGGAAGTTGCAAGATTCAATCCCGCCAGAGACACTTTCTTTACACACAACTGAAATAAAAGAACCTTTCGTTGATGAGCTATGCTTGATACGATTAAGACAGCATGTTCCTATTCGAGCACGGCCATTATTATTTATCTATTTGTTTATATATATATATATATATATATATATATATATACAGAATAAATA